>NW_015654506.1:670044-670496 GCF_001515625.1 Sinocyclocheilus rhinocerous
CAGGGGCTATCGACGCGGCGGTGGTCTCATTCGAAAGCGGGCCTCTAGACGTACAATTCGCGTTCGAGAGGGTTCCTCGAGCTGAAGGGATCCCCCGAATTTAGTGCGGATTCGCCGCGCCGTTAAGGAGATATGGCCGTTCAAAATTTCAAAGGTTTTCCATAGACTTAAGCTTTAAAGCATTTCATCCAGGTCGCCAGTAGCAAACAATGGAGTGCGGTCTGCTGGACAAACTAAGTAATTACACCATTTCAAGCAACGGGCTCTAATATATATTTTGTTTATGTATATACTGTATTGTAGTGCTGGGCGGTATACCGGTTCATACCGAATACCGGTGTTTATTTTTGTTATGATATAAATTTTTTTAATACCGCAATACGTATGTCGCTTAAACAACATTCGGTACGCGACACTGTTTGAAAGGGGTCCCTTTTCACTGTGGTGAGGGA
>NW_015654507.1:0-284 GCF_001515625.1 Sinocyclocheilus rhinocerous
CATGTGGTTGCTAAGGTGTTGCTATTCGGTTGCTAGGCTACTTAGTGTGGTTGCTAGAGCGGTTGCTAAGGTACGCGGGATGGTTGCTAAGGTGTTGCTGTGCGGTTGCTAGGGTACCCTGGGCAGTTGCTAAGGTGTTGCTATGCGGTTGCTTAGGTACTCGGGGTAGTTGCTAGGGTGTTGCTATGCGGTTGCTAGGGTACCCAGGTCGGTTGCTAAGGTGTTGCTATGCGTTTGCTAAGGTAGAAAGATAGATAGATAGAAATAGTCAGATGATAGATAGA
>NW_015654507.1:653-927 GCF_001515625.1 Sinocyclocheilus rhinocerous
ACAGATAGATAGAAAGAAAGATAGATAGATAGATAGATAGATAGATAGAATCAGACTATAGGTAGATAGATAGATAGAGAATCAGACTGAATATAGATAGATAGATAGATAGATATAATCAGACTGAAGATAGATAGATAGATAGATAGATTGTTAGATAGATTGCAGTTGCTAAGGTGTTGCTATGCGGTTGCTAAGGTACTCGGGGTGGTTGCTAGAGTGTTGCTATGTGGTTGCTAGGGTACCTGGGGCGGTTGCTAACGTGTGGCGTGCT
>NW_015654507.1:1002-1653 GCF_001515625.1 Sinocyclocheilus rhinocerous
TGCGGTTGCTAGGGTACTCGGGGTGGTTGCTAGAGTGTTGCTATGTGGTTGCTAGGGTACCCGGGGCGGTTGCTAACCTGTTGCTATGCGGTTGCTAAGGTACTCAGTGTGGTTGCTAGGGTGTTGCTATGCGGTTGCTAGGGTACCCAGGTAGGTTGCTAGGTTTGCTTGGATAGTTACTAGAGTGTTGCTATGAAGATAGATAGATAGATAGAAAGATAGATAGAAATAGTCAAATGATAGATAGGTAGATAGATAGATAGAAATAGTCAGATGATAGATAGATAGATAGATAGATAGATGCAGCTGCTAGAATATCCATGTGGTTGCTAAGGTGTTGCTATTCGGTTGCTAGGGTACTTGGGGTGGTTGCTAGAGCGGTTTCTAGGGTACCCGGGATGGTTGCTAGGCTGTTGCTATGGTACCCGGGGTGGTTGCTAAGGTGTTGCTGTGCGGTTGCTAGGGTACTCCGAGCAGTTGCTAAGGTGTTGCTATGCGGTTGCTAATGTACTCGGGGTGGTTGCTAGAGTGTTGCTAGGGTACCCGGGGCGGTTGCTAAGGTGTTGCTATGCGGTTGCTAAGGTACTCGGGGTGGTTGCTAGGGTGTTGCTATGTGGTTGCTAGGGTACCCGGGGCGGTTGCTAGGGTGTC
>NW_015654507.1:1815-4184 GCF_001515625.1 Sinocyclocheilus rhinocerous
AGTCAGATGATAGATAGATAGATAGATAGATAAATAGATAGAATCAGACTATAGATAGATAGATAGAGAATCAGACTGAATATAGATAGATAGATAGATAGATAGAGAGACAGAATCAGACTGAAGATAGATAGATAGATAGATAGATAGATAGATTGCAGTTGCTAGGGTGTTGCTATGCGGTTGCTAGGGTACCCGGGGCGGTTGCTAAGGTGTTTCTATGCGGTTGCTAGATGCTAGATAGATAGATAGATGGATATATAGATAGATAGATAAAGAAATATTAGATAGATAAGTTTGAATGGGTTAGAAATAGTACACAGAAGGGATGTCTGATTGAGTCTAATGGGCTTCAGTGTGTTTAGATTTGAATTTTGATAATTGGAGTTTGACTGAATGTTCAGATCAGCCAAGACTGTTCAATGAAAGTCTATGGGATTTTTCCAAGGTTTGATCGTCAATTTTAGGAAAACCGTAAGTCGGATCAGTTAGAAAAGATATAGCAACCCGAGTCAGAACATTCTAAAGGTCTGACCCTAGTTTGGTGGTTGTAGCTTTAAAGTTCTAGGAGGAGATACTGTTCAAATTTTTGGTCAGAAGAAGAAGAAGAAGAAGTTTAAATACAATATCAATAAGTTGACTATTTCAAGCCAACTTAATAATAAGAAGCTTAAATAGCAGATCAGTAGGTTGGCTTTCTCAAGCCAACCTAATAATAAGCTTAAGTAGCAGATCAGTAGGTTGGCTTTTTCAAGCCAACCTAATAAGTTTAAGACGGATTTCAGTAAGTTGGCTTTCTCAAGCCAACTTAATGATCACAAAATTTCAAGATATGGAGGGCAGAAATATATATATTTATATCATTTCATATAGTTAATCAGTATCACGCAAAGACTGACGTTTTTTTCCACCAAAAAGCAGCTTGATAAAAATGTAATGTATATATTTATATAATTTTATAGTTAATCAGTATCACGCGAAGACTGACGTTTTTTCCACCAAAAAGCAGCATGATTACAAATGTGATATTGATTTTATACAGCAGTTCAATAAACAAGAATTTAATGTTAAAACACGTTTTAATAATTGACTGTAATTGACAATATTGACTGTTTTTGCTCTATTTCGCCAACAAATATAATTCCAATTTGCGTCTCTGAGCAACATGACACTGTTTTGTTCCTGAATGAATCAACCATTTAAATCAGTGGTTCTCAACGGGGGGGCGCGGAGAGATCGGAAGGGGGGCGCAAATGGTTTTCAAGAAAAAACAGAGACAAGGCATTATTTGGGTAATCGTATGTTTTGCATTTTATTGCGTTTCAGGAGAGAATATACACAAATGGAAAAATGGAAAAACCCCGCTCGGCTTGGAAAAAAACCCTGCTCTGCTTGGAAAAAAAAAAAAAAAAAAAACCCGCGTTCCTCTTCCTGACTTGACCGTGTAGTATCGAAAGGGAACCCGCGTTCCTCTTCCTCTGCTTTTTTTTGGCGATGGGGAGAGGCGGAGCCTGCCTTTTATCCAGCTGTCAGTGCAGACACGTTTCAGAACGTCAGTGACTAGCAGCGGAACGGATTTTGGGAAGTTTACGGATAAGTCGTCAGCTCCTATCCCTAAGAAGTGTAAAACATGAAAGTACGACATTAGCCATCTTCAGTTTGGCTTTACGGTGGCTGGGACAGATGCTGAACCGCTCCCCAGTGTGTCATATGCGCAGATCTGCTGGCAAATGACAACATGAAGCCATGCAAGCTGAAGCGCCATTTAGAAACGAAACACCAGACACTCAAAGACAAACCCTTAGATTTTTTCAAATTAAAGTTATCTGGCCTTGAACAGCAGAAACGCAACATCAGCAAACACACATCAGTGTCCAACAGGTGTCTAGAAGCGTCCTACTACGTCTCCAAACGAGTTGCTAAAGTAGGAAAATCTCACACAATTGCCGAGGCGCTAATCTTACCTGCTGCCAAAGATATTTGTCAGGTCATGTTTGGAAATAATTTCGCTTAGCAGATTAGTGACATCCCCCTTTCTAACGACACTGTTAGCCGCCGCATACCTGACATGGCAAGCGACATTAAAGAGCAATTTCTAGCTAACATCATGCAAAGCCAGTACTATGCCCTACAGCTTGATGAGACAACTGATGTTGCAGGGCTAGCACAGTTGCTTACCTATGTCAGATATGTCAAAAATGGTAATATTGAGGAGGACATTCTTTTCTGTCGGTCTCTTCCAGATCACACAACTGGCGAGGCATTGTTTGAAGTTCTGGATGGATATACACGGGATGCAGGCATGTCATGGGATAAATGTGTTGGGATTTGCACAGACGGGGCCCGTTCAATGACTGGGAGGATTAGCG
>NW_015654507.1:4276-5995 GCF_001515625.1 Sinocyclocheilus rhinocerous
ACTGAGGATTTCAGTTCATTTGCTTGGGTCAGAGATCCCTTCAGTTGCCCAGGAAAAGACCTTCCAGTTAACATGGGGGAGCAGTCGATAAGAGCGACACTAGATTGCGACACCTCTACAGCTCTTCCTCTCTGCCGTCATTTTGGTTGAGCGTGATGCCTGAATATCCTCAGTTATCTGACGTCGCCGTAAAATTACTTCTTCCATTCGCCTCAACTTCGAAATCGGCTCCAGGTGGAGGATGACCTGAGGCTTGCGCTGTCCAACATTGAACCGCGAATTGCGCTTGTTTGTAAAAAGAAGCAAGCACAGGTATCCCACTGATTGATTTAACGATGCCATGGCTAACGAGACGCAGACGCGCACTGTGTCCCAATTTGCATAATATCCGCCTTAAATAGTATTGAATATTATTTAGGGCGGATAGTATGCGAATGCTTGTAGAATGCAACGAACGAATAAAATGCAACATGTTTTACACGTAAAATAATTCTTACACGTTATTTAGAGTTTACACATTACAACCTATAGGCTACTTTAAGTTCTCTTGTTCAAAGTAGTTACAATTTTCAGAAACATTCTTGATCATTTTTGGCCACGTTCCATAACTATCTAGCTATCTGTCCTTTTATATAGTTTTATAAAACTCATAAAAGTTATTTTAAAAATCATAAAAGTTATGAAAAAGTTTTTTAAAGAAAGTACAAAAATACAAAAAAAGTTAAAAAAAAATCTATCCATCCATCCATCCATCCATCCATCTAAATAAAATATAGGATTTATATAGATAGATTTTATCAAGTTAATCATTATTCCTGGTCTCCTTCAAATATATATGGGGTGGGGGGGCTTTAGTTCCAAAAGGTTGAGAACCTCTGTGTTACGTATCCGGTCCATGAACTTCCGTCTGCTAGCCATCAGAGGTCACCCTTTCCATTTTCATTGACTCTCGCACTACACACTGTTGCATATCACCCCGGACTACATATCTGATCATTCATTACACTGATTGCACACAGCACTGATTGCACACAGCTGTTTCATATCACTCACTCACTATTTAACACTCAATCTCACTCCTTTCTAACTGCCGAGTATTGTATGCGCTTATCGCAAGCAGTGATAGCTACTTTACAGAGCCCTCGTTAGTTTCCCAGCCCAGCCCTAGTCTTGCCCTGTCTGTTTTCTTGATAGATTTTTTCTGTAATGGCATTAATCAACCGCTAAAATCTAAGCTCATACTTGAGGGTCCGCGTTCATCACTATGTCAATTTATGGATTATGCTTTATTGACTGTGGACTCTTTGTGTACTGTGGGTATCGCGGAGGTAGAATGTGATACCGCGTCTGTGCCTGTAATGATGGCGGCGACAGCGGAGCCCATTCGCAAAATGGCGGCCACACTAGAGCACGCTCACAAAATGGCGGCGACAGCGGAGCACGCTCACAAGATGGCGGACACAACAGCACCCAGTCATGTCACAGCTGCCCATCTTGAGTCCAGTCAAGTCACCATTGATCCTCCTGAGTCAAGTCAACTCCCAGCAAATCTTCGTGAGGCAAGTCAAGTCACACCTGTTCTTCATGAGTCAGGTCAAGTCACAGTTCATTATTATGAGTCTAGTCAAGTCACAACAGATCTTCCTGAGTCGAGTCTAGTCACAGTTGATCGTCATGAGTCAAATCGAGTCACAGTTTATTATCATGAGTCTGGTCAAG
>NW_015654507.1:6680-9382 GCF_001515625.1 Sinocyclocheilus rhinocerous
GGCGGCGACAGCGGAGCACGCTCACAAGATGGCGGACACAACAGCACCCAGTCATGTCACAGCTGCCCATCTTGAGTCCAGTCAAGTCACCATTGATCCTCCTGAGTCAAGTCAACTACCAGCAGATCTTCGTGAGGCAAGTCAAGTCACACCTGTTCTTCCTGAGTCCAGTCAAGTCACAGTTGATCGTCATGAGTCAAGTCAAGTCACAGTTGATCTTCATGAGTCAAGTAAAATCACAGCTGATCTTCCTGAGTCAAGTCAAGTCACAGCTGATCTTCATGAACCAAGTCAAGTCACAGTTGTTCTTCATGAGTCAAGTCAAGTCACAGTTGATCGTCATAAGTCAAGTCACAGTTGATCCTCATGAGTTAAGTCAAGTCACATCTACTCTTTCTGAGTCACATCAAGTCACAGTTGATCTTCATGAATCAGGTCACATCACAGTGACTTGCTGCCACCTACTGACAGTTTTATTTTCACACGTAAAGTATCTTTTAAATATATATATTTTTTAATAATTTCAAATCAGTATTCAACGTTTTGTTTAAAATATCAAAACGGTATTAATGCATTTGTAAATGCAGGTTAATGTCCCTTCTAAAGCAGCTTCTGTGTTTTCTCTGCATTGTAAAGATTAATTGTCAATACTGATTTAATTTACTTTGTAACAGCCCAAATGACTTATTCTAATTGACTGATTCAATTTAAGAATGACTGAAAAGATGCACACTTTTAGAAAAAATGGCTTTATAAAAGGTAAAAATGCCCATAAAAGGTAAAAATCTATTTAAACTTTAATTTATATCACTGCTGTGAACTGATCACCACAGAATATAAAGAATATCAAAAGCTTTAGGAGTCAGCTGTCCACGTTAGTCCTTAAGATATCAGCACAACACACTCAGCAAAATATCATCTAATTATCGTTATCAATAAAATCCCAGAAAATATTGAAATATTTTGTCAATATCGCACACCCCTAATATATTTATAACGTTTTGTTTTAGAAAAAAAAAAAAATGAGAAGTGCCTTTTTTCCACTTGAGCCCCTGCCCCTCAAAATGTCTGTGCGAGCCCCTGCCCCTCAAAATGTCTGTGCACGTCCCTGCTTGCTACCCATAGTTGATTGTTTGCTTCTGATTCACTACAGAGGACTGAAATGCTCCAGGAAAGCTCTTTTCATGCTGAGCTAATCAAAATGACCACAGCTGATCACAGTTGAAAGTCAAATGGCTTTGCGTGCCATTGAGAAGTTGATTAGCTACAACTGATTGAGTTTACAAGTCATTTTAAGGAGGGGGGATGATCCTTTTTCCAACTCAGTGATTCTGTTTTTTTTATGACATGTTGATGTTATATTTTTCAATTGGATGCTATAAGTTCCACTGAGTAAATACAGCTGGATAAAACAAAAACGGTGTCTGTCTTCATTTCAGGTTGCAAAGCAACACAATGAGAGTATTTTAAAGGGAGGTAATTCTTTTCAATACCCACTGTACCTGTTACGAGGTTCATTTTGACAAGCTGATCCGAACTCCTGAAGCAAACTCCAAATTAACTTTGTTGTTTTGGCCTGATTTTGTTCGAAATTGTCACACCAGTTAGTTCCTCAACTTTGCTTTAAGTATATTGGGGCCTTTAGGCAGCTGACTTGTTGTCTCTCTGCCCTATCAAGCAGTGACTCTGCAGGCAGTGTTTGCGCATGAAGGTACCTCGTGAAACTTATTTTGGACAGGCTTCTGAAGCAACACAATGATCTACAACAAAACAGAGTGAGCTTTAGTAATAAAATTACTACAGTACTTATTTCTTGCCAGAAAAGAAAAATTGGTCAAAAATTGACCACTAACCGCACACCTTTTATACATTATTTAATTTTTTAGTTCACTTGTCATGAAATTTAATGCATGGGATAGTGGAATAGCATAGGCAGCAAAGGATACATTCATACTGCCTTCAAAAATGACACAATCATAGGATTCAGACGTGCCCGGTTTCCTTTCTATCTCAATGCTGTCTGCAAAGGCAGCATTTTTCAGCTTTCAGATAGCCTAAATCTGCAGTTCTCTCTCAAGCTGCAACACAACAGGATACCGACAGTTTATGAGCTGGTACGCAGTTTATTCCTGGCACTGTGAACAGTATAACATATAAGCACTTTGACACTAAGCATTGTCAGTAATGAAGGAGGTAAGTGGCACAATAGATTAAAAATTTAAATCTGATCATGCGGCGCCCCCTATCATTTTGCCTAGGGCAGGGGGTTTCAAACCTGTCCTGGAGGCCCCCCAGCACTGCACAATTTGTATGTGTCCCTTATTGGATGCTCCCAGTTCAAGTCTTGCAGTCTTTACTAATAAGCTAATGAGTTGAATCAGGTTTATTTACATGAGGAAGACACAAAATGTTCAAAGTTGCGGGGGACTCCAGGAGTTTTGAAAACCCCTGGCCTAGACAAATGCCCATGTTGCCTTTACCACAGGCCGGTCTTGATTGTATGACACATCTTATGTATCATGAATGTGTATTTTCAAATATCTATTTGTTTTTGCTCTCTCCAATAGGACATGACCTATCTTTGCATGAATGCAGCCGATGCCTCCAGCCAAAATTTGTGAGTCACAAACAGTGTTTAACACACAAGCCTTTCCCATACATATACACATATATACATATATATATATATATATATATATATA
>NW_015654507.1:9412-10104 GCF_001515625.1 Sinocyclocheilus rhinocerous
TAGCATCGGCAGCAGAAAGCGCTTTAGTGGTAACTCATGGAGGGTAAATTAACTCTTTAAAGTGCAATAGGTATTTATTACTTTGCTTATTCAACAGGGCTTACAGCAGGTTTTGTGCAGCAGCAGTAGATTATGCTTCGCAAATTCAGATTAAATGTTACATCCGCAACAGCTCGCACAATAAATTCCTACTACAACATGTGAATATCATTAACAGCAACAGCATGTACTTCAATTCAGTACTGAAATGTTAGTGAATATTATCAATAGCAGCAGTAGCAGAAGTTTTGTTGCGTTGGCCGTATCGCACTGCATACATTGCAGACCGCTTTACCTATCGTTACAGGTCTACTGATTTGGTCATATTGTGCCACTCGTGTCTGGTGTAGACACCATGTTAGAGTAAAATAGGCATTCGCCTAGCTACTCGTATGCCTAATTAATGGAGCTCTCAGCAGTTCAATCTCTTGTGCAGTAGCAGCTTGCATAGGCATTCAGTCATCGAGATTTTTTTCTCAGCAGCAGCATGCACAGCATTTCTATGTTGCAAATTTTAATTTAGACAATTAATATAAAAGCAGACAACTGCATTTAAATAAAGTCACTGTAGTGTCTTGCTCAAGGCCATCTTGGAACGAGCCACGCATTTAGCAATGATGTGTTCATACAATGCAAACATTATTGTTCTTAAT
>NW_015654507.1:10147-10308 GCF_001515625.1 Sinocyclocheilus rhinocerous
TACAGTAATTTATTCTTTCTCCAAATATTTTGTTAGCTTATTAATATGTTAAAGGTAAGTATTTCCACTATTTCCACTGTGATGAACGTTAATGGAAAAAAAGAAAGAAGAAAAAAGATAACTCCTGAATGACAAATTTGACAAATTTAGCTCAGGCCGCC
>NW_015654507.1:12577-17741 GCF_001515625.1 Sinocyclocheilus rhinocerous
GCATTTAGCAATGATGTGTTCATACAGTGCAAACATTATTGTTCTTAATATGCAATATAAATATTTTAAATTATCAAAATAAATGACCAGCTGCTTCTGAGGCAGAATTAGTCCTGGGCATATGACACCACAACTACAGGGTGTACAGTGATTTATTCTTTCTCCAAATATTTTGTTAGCTTATTAATATGTTAAAGGTAAGTATTTCCACTGCAGTAACGTTGATGAACGTTAATGGAAAAAAAGAAAGAAGAAAAAAGATAACTCCTGAATGACAAATTTAAACCTATTTGCTCAGGCCGCCCGAGCCTGAGTCAGGTGGTTGCTGGGGGTTACTTCATCTATCAGCCTACAGTGTGATTCCTGTTTGTAACGACACGCAGTGCGCGTTTCTACCTAGGTAAGTTTGAGCTATTGGCTCAGACACACATAGTTATTTAGGTCATTAGTTAAATAAACCTAAGGGTACAGCACCCAGGTTCACATTGTTAAGCCACTAGTTAATTTATCTGGGCTCCATTAGCCCAGAAACACTTTTAACTCCGGTCACTAGTTTAAGCTATCTGGCCAACCGATCAGGTACACACAGCAATAGTTCACTAGTGTTAAGCCATTCGGCAAAGCCGGCCCAGGCTCACATAGATAGCAAGGCTCGAAATTGCGACCATTTTGGTCGCATATGCTCCCGAAATTTAATCTGTGCGACCTCAAAATATATTTGGGAGCATTTGTGCGAGTGCATATAATTGTTGTCGTGCGACCTGTTTTAATTTCTCTAAAAACGTTCAGAGTATGTGCCTTCTGAGTGTTGATACGGTGACCTGTCTGCCGTTCTATGAAACGTTAGGCTACATAACCAATTAAACTTCATTTTTACTTAACTTTAATGCAGATTTTAGATTGGTTAATATTAGCTGTCAATCACCCAGTCACTGCTTTCCGCTGTCAGGTGACAGGGAGCTATATTAGATCAAAAGGGTGCTTCTACTAAATACTGAGCAAAGGGTCTGAATACTTAGGACTATGTGATATTTCAGTTTTTCTTTTTTAATAAATCTGCAAAAATGTCAACAATTCTGTGTTTTTCTGTCAATATGGGGTGCTGTGTGTACATTAATGAGGAAAAAAAATTAACTTAAATGATTTTAGCAAATGGCTGCAATATAACAAAGAGTGAAAAATTTAAGGGGGTCTGAATACTTTCCGTACCCACTGTATATGTCAAAAGATCAAGGCAAATTTGATTTCTCATGTCATGACCCCTTTAAGGCTCTTGCACGTTGTCTAAAGTTAAAGTGGTGAGTTAGTATGGAATAACAAAAACATTATAGTTAAGGTAGTGTGTGCATGTCAGTCATATTTCTTGCTGCTGGAACAACATGTTAAAAGCATGCACCCAAATAAACATTTGAGGCTACACAGCATTTTGCAGACAAGTAGGTTACAACAGAGTTATTTGACACAATGCAAAATCATTATCACAAATACAATCGATTGTAATTTTTGTTTCCAAAGAATCTACACATGCTGTGCTTTCAGAAATGTTTAAGTTGTAAGTTTTTCAGAAAGCTGATTTGCTACCACCGCAGATAGCAAAATGTTCTCAGACTAATCTCCAATTAAAGGCACAACCACTTGTTGCAAACAGTTCAGGGAAGAGAGAATACATTTTCCAGGACTAGAGGCATTTTCACAATTAGCTGAAAAAATGCTGAAATAAATGTTAAAAGTCTGATCTTTGATTAAAGATCTCTGTCATTGTTCATCTTTTCTAATAGGTTGTCTGTTTGTCATACAAATGGCAGAAGCATTTGCTCTGGTTTGGAGGTGGGTCTTTTCTGTCTGTTTTCTTTCTCTCACATTTGTATTGTGATGTGTGAAGGGGGTTTTCCTGTTGCAGTTGGCTTCAGTGTGTGTTGCTGACATGCGATCTTAAAGTGACTGTAAAGTGTTTCTGACAATTAATTCAACTTCACATGGGAGGATGAAGGGGTAAATGAGTGAATAAGGGGAACTCGGGTTTGAGGGGGACTTGCTGATATTGCATTAGATCAGCACTGCTCATCACGAGAATGTCATTACTGCCAAAAGCTTGCAACATGAACTCAGAAAATATGATTTATTCCTCTGTAATGGTGGTTGATTTGTCAGGCTCTGATTTTAGGGAACAATATCTTATTAAAGGGGATTTACTGTATTACTAGGCATTTTTCCCATGGTGTGACAAAATTTTAGTCAGATTTATCCCCAAAGTTGCCTTAGTAGCTTACAACATTTTACAAAAACATATCAGTGGTCTTACTGGCGGCTTACAAATGATGATCCTTACAATAAAGAAGTTTATTCAAGTGTGCTATTAGTATACTTGTTTTAAACTAAAAGAGAGTATACTCTCAATCTACTTTTTTTTTTTTTTTTTTTTTTTACAATCTACTATTTTTTACATATTAATCAGTTAATTACTTAATTAGACATACTTGTCTTACTTGACTTAATTTATTGGTCGAGAAATACTTAATAAAAGTACAATTAAGTATTATATGCTTGGTTTATTCTTTTGATAGAGTAGCCTAATAATTCCTTTCACACATTTAATAATTGTACACATTTATTTTACACATGCCTTGCATGCCTTACACATTGACTTCTGTTAGGAGGTACTTCAGCATATGGTTTACATACTATCTTAGAAATGTGTGTGTTTAAGTTTATAGTAACAAGTCAGTTTTGAGATCCTGAAAATCCTGGAAACAACCATTTTTTTTTTTTACATTGGTGCTGATCTGCAAGTCTTATATTGCTTCCAGGTGTGGCTTTGCACACTGTGGCAGACGTACTTAAAGACATGAAAGAGAGAGAAGAGTGACACAAAGGTTTTGGTGCCCCCTCAGAAGGATTGAGGCTTGAGGGCTTATGCTGTGGCTCACACGTGTCCTTGTAGGAGCTCTGACTTGAGGTCAGCAACTAAAACTTCTTAGCCTTAGTCTTCTGAGGGCCATTCCTCTCATCATCCAGACATAGAGGACCAGAAACAGGCCCCCTGTTTGAGTTTTGTGTCAAACTACTGATGTGTAATTGCCTTTCTCATAACTGTCCTTTGGAGTCGTGTTTGGTCTGTTCCACTGCTTTCTGTGTTTTGGACAAATACACAGAACTGATGTACCTTTTAGGGGCCATTTACACATTTTTTCTTAAAAAAACAAAAACAAAACAAAAAACACAAAACAGGCAGTGAAATGGGAAAAAGATTCAAGATGCGTTTTTTAAAAAGTTGAACATTTTAACTTGAGAATACATTTTCAGAATGCTATGTCATGCATGAGATGCTGCAAAAAATGGTAGATGCACAATGGTCAAACATTGTGTTGTCCCTCAAAATTGTGCCTCATATTGTGTGCGTATGGCACCATCTTCCCTATGTTGCAACATCTTGATCTTAGATCAGTCTTTCCTTACCATTTTACCGACTTAATTAAGGAAGGTTTGCAATAGGAAGAGGCACAAAACATTTTAAACAATTTTATACCCCTCATATTTCATGTCACCGAAGACACAGCAGGCTTTTTTTCAGTCTATGGATCCTATATATGAGCAATTTCAAAGCAGGGCAGATGGTGGGTTTTTGTCTCAGACTATTCTGTCTCATGGCAACAGTGTCCCCTGTGATTCATAACACATGCCTCTTTGGTGGGTTGGGGTGTGGTTAACCAGCCTATTATGAATGAAAAGGTGATCTTGATTGGCCCATAAATTGCCTGGAGATTATGGCTGTGTTTCTGGCCTTGGTCCATTTTCTTCCAATACATTGATGATATTTTATCTGAACCTGCATGGTTCAGGGGGACCTACTTTCTCAGGCTCTGGACACTGCGTGGCATCCTCGTCCAGGGATGTGAAATCTTTGGGTTTGGCCTCTGAACGAAGTAGTGTAGGTCTGAACAGCTATTTGTTTGCTACGGTGGCCGTAGCAGGGGAGCTACTGTTACTAAACAAAGGATGTCGCATTGGGTGAGAAATGCTATTTGTAAAGTTTAAGAGGCAAGCAGATTATCTTGGCCTCTGGGCATCACTAGAGGTGTGGCTTCTTCCCAAATATTTCCTAGAGGAGAATCCCTATAGACTATTTGTGTAGCAGCAGTCTAGGCCTTTCTGCATGTTTTTTTTTTTTTTATCAGATTTTATAATCTTGATATTGACCTGACCCAGGGTTCCCAGGTTTTGTCTGCTTGAGTGGGGTGTCAGTTTTGCATGTTTGTCAGTCTATGCAGTCTTTTTTATGGGCTGATAAACCAGCAGTTACTCCGTAGTATGTTGTTGTGGTATACAGTTCCCACAGAGCATTTAGTGAACCTATGAAAGGGAACATCTTGGTTTCATACGTAACTTTGGTTCCCGGAGTAAGGAATGAGATGCTGCATAGTTTGCCATACTTCTCAGTCCTGATAGCTTGCTTTGTTGAGAAGTCTGAGGAGTGAAGGCACGAGCACATCCTTTTGAGGCCAAAGTGGGTGGTACAAACGCCTTTCTGCATGTATTTTTTTTTTTTTATCAGATTTTATAATCTTGATATTGACCTGACCCAGGGTTCCCAGGTTTTGTCTGCTTGAGTGGGGTGTCAGTTTTGCATGTTTGTCAGTCTATGCAGTCTTTTTTATGGGCTGATAAACCAGCAGTTACTCCGTAGTATGTTGTTGTGGTATACAGTTCCCACAGAGCATTTAGTGAACCTATGAAAGGGAACATCTTGGTTTCATACGTAACTTTGGTTCCCGGAGTAAGGAATGAGATGCTGCATAGTTTGCCATACTTCTCAGTCCTGATAGCTTGCTTTGTTGAGAAGTCTGAGGAGTGAAGGCACGAGCACATCCTTTTGAGGCCAAAGTGGGTGGTACAAACACTATCAGGGTGGAGGGTGTTCCTATAACTGATATGTTTTATGTAAAATGTTCTCTGTCAAGAGGTTTGGAGAATGAATGGATGGACGAATGTTGTCTGTCAGTGTTACTGGCTGCGTCCGAAACCGCCTACTTCTCTACTATATAGTAGGGGAAAAGCAGTAGGCGAGTGAATAAGTATGTCCGAATCCTTAGTATTCATAAAAGAGTAGGCGAGAATTACCTGGGTGACATACTAATTCTCGCGAGATTCGGACGTGCGTCTACTT
>NW_015654507.1:22907-24869 GCF_001515625.1 Sinocyclocheilus rhinocerous
AGTATGTCCGAATCCTTAGTATTCATAAAAGAGTAGGCGAGAATTACCTGGGTGACATACTAATTCTCGCGAGATTCGGACGTGCGTCTACTTAAAGTTCGTCCGAATATGCCTACTTACCTACTATATAGTAGGAGAAAAGAGTATGTGTAGAAAGTTGTATGTCCGAAACCTCAGTATTCATAAAAGTCTAGGCGAGAAATCCCCGGATGTCCTACGACCGTTGGACATAGTGGTGTATTAGAGGTAAAAAATTATATAAATACTGTTCGGTTTCTGGCACAAACCGATCGTTTCGTGTCTTAGGACATCAATGTGTCGTCACTTGCCACAGGGTTTAATTTGGATTTGTCTGTGCATGTTTTGTTTATTCTCATAGATTTTGTTACCATTGCCATGCATTATACGACTGATAGACTGCAACGGTTGGACTTAAAAATCATCATATGTGTTCTACTGAAGAAACAAAGTCACCTACATCTTGGATGCCCTGGGGGTAAGCAGATAAACATCACATTTTCATTTTTGGGTGAACTATCCCTTTAAGAAATAAGCAGCTTTATTGAGCGTTTGTGCCTAAGACACAAAAAAAGGATTTACAAAAATCACATTTACTAGACACTTTTATCCGGAGTGACTTAAGGTGCTCTTATTACAGGGACTCCAATCCCCCTGCAGCAACCTGGAGAAAAGAGCCTTGCTGAAGGACACACCAGTGGTGACGACGGCAGATATCGAACCAGCAACCTTCTGCATACCAGCTCAGTGGTTTTGCCCACTACACCACAGAATTAATGAAGCTATGACAAAAATTAGCATGTAATTGTAAAAATGCTGACTACATTAATTGTAAAATGTCTTACTCTGTTTAAATGTGTTACAGGTAGTCGTGCTCATGGAGAGCAGGCACATGGATGTTTGGAGCAGACACAGCAGCAGCCAGATTGTCCCGCACATGTTCTCCTACTCTTGTTCATGATTGTGTGGTTCAGGGGCATCGTCATGGTCTTCCTCATCCTCTCTGTGCACTCAGGAAACGACAGCCTCGATGTCCCTTTCTCATCCATGATCAGATTGAGTAGATGAGGGACGTGATGGAAAGCAGAGACAGGTGAAGGTGGACACGGTGGTCAGCTGCTTCATCAGAATAAAGCTGCAGAACTGGCACAGCTGTGTTGAGATTTCAGTAGGATGTGTATTCACCAAGTTTGTTAGAACAATATGTTTGAATAAAGCTTTGTTTCATGTGTCCATGACTTGTATTTATTTATTGTCATGGATACTTTTATTTATTATTTTTCTCATTTATTCATGTTTCCTGTTGTCAGTAAATAAAATATAATTGTTTCATTAACTTATGCATTAATTCATTACTTGACTGAAAATTGAGATGTATTCACCTTGGCTGAATTTGTCTAGTGTGTGGTCATGCATAGCTATGGCATATGACAAAACAACTTACATTTTGCTTGTTTTACTATACTTATATATACAGTATATATATATATACACTACTATATATATATATAATTATTGGTCAGCATTGATCATTATTATTGTTCATAAGTGTTGGGGTGGGCTATCAATGCATTCTGGGGTAATCTTAATTTTTAAATAGTAATACTTACATTTTTCGAGTGTAAAATTAACAGTCTTCTCCAAAGGCGAGATCTTCTAGCAGCTGATCGACATCTCCTTTGTGCAGATATTACAAATATTCGAAACGCTGAGGAAAACCGTACTAGGTAGGGTTGTGGAGTTACTGATGTATGAGGTGTTAGTGCACCTGTCGATCTTATGTTCTTTTTTTATTATTACTGCAGAACTTATAATTACATACAAGCTCAGGGAAAGTTGGTTGTATCTTTAACAATGAACGAGCATAATGACAAAAAGCAGAAAACAAATATAATGGGGTTGCATACACCATAGTATGAGATTATATACACAGAAAAAAGGCAC
>NW_015654507.1:24892-32712 GCF_001515625.1 Sinocyclocheilus rhinocerous
GTTTTGCTTGTGGATGAAAAATGTTGCACATAAAATAAAGTAACAACATATTCAAGAGGTAACAATTTTGGGTTTTCGTAAGAAAAAATAATTTAAGGATTAAACTGTGGGTCATAGTAGGGTTAAATATATAAAAATTTAATTCAACCCAAAATGTATTGGTTATACTACAATCACAATAAAAGTGCAGCTGTTTCTTCAACAAGACCACAAAATGAGGAAATTTCATAAACATCAAAATATTTACAGAGAGCTCAATTAAACCTGTCGCTCACGTCATAGATATCTTCAATAGGGCGTCACACATACGCAAAGGTAATTAGAGATATCTCTAATTCAGTTTCGACTAGTCACAATTATATTTTAAGATATCTGAATTGTACCTGCTCCTAGTCGAATGTGCTGTTGTGTGAAGTGAGACTAAATTAACTCAGCTCCTCCCAGAGCCCCTCCCCGACTAATGTTTAGTGCTAACTGCTAACAACAGTGGTCTGCTTTTCTTGTCACGGAGAGAAAAGCTACTGGTGCTTCAGGGATTTTTAAATAATATCTGGATACAGCCATATGTGGTAAAAGGTCTCCAGCGTGCATGTATGTATAGCGTGTGTATGGATTCAGGTTTACTTGTGTCGTTGTGGCAGCTTGTTTCCGCCATGGAATAAAAAATTAAAGTAATTTGCAGCTTTTTATCTTACAATTCTGACTTTTTTTTTCTTCTCAGAATTGCGAGATATAAACAATGCGATAACTCACAATAACTCAATAACTTTATAACTCACAAATCTTTGCATTGTGTTTAGCTATATCTTGCAATTCTGAGAAAAAAAGTCAGAATTGTGGAATAAAAAGTCGCTATTTGTTTATTTATTTATTAATTATTTCTTTATTTAGTGGCGGAAACGAGCTTCCATAGGAAATAGCCCACAAGGTGGGAGTATTGCATTTTATTATAGCAAGAGATCCATTATGATATTCTGCTGAGTTCAGTGATGAGCGCCAATGTATTCTTTTAACATTATATCAAATGTTGCAACAGCTGACACGAGGCCTATACAAATCCTTAGCTATTGATTTTACATGTGTTTGTTTGTAAATAAAGTCTAACACAATCTAATCCACAGCACACGTCTCAACATTACCATATAGAATAGGACAAAAGCCAATCTGAGTCCTCTCTGTGTAGTCTACCACTTTTACACATGCTCCAGTTTTGACTAGTGTTAATTCAGTTAGGGATATCTCTAATTTAATTATGACTAGTACAGCAAGGAGTATTTAATGCTAAAACGGCTTGCCATAGTGAGACGGCATATGGCTATGTAAGTGTGTAGCGTCCTGCAGACAAATAAAGGCGGATGAGTGCAAATCTCTTGTTATAATAAAATGCAATACTCCCACCTTGTGGGCTATTTCCTATGGAAGCTCGTTTCCGCCACTAAATAAAGAAATAATTAATAAATAAATAAACAAATAGCGACTTTTTATTCCACAATTCTGACTTTTTTTCTCAGAATTGCAAGATATAGCTAAACACAATGCAAAGATTTGTGAGTTATAAAGTTTATAACTCGCATTGTTTATATCTCTCAATTCTGAGAAGAAAAAAGTCAGAATTGTAAGATTAAAAGCTGCAAATTACCTTATTTTTTATTCCACGGCGGAAACAAGCTGCCATAACGACACAAGTAAACCTGAATCCATACACAACGTAATGTAACCTCATCAATGCCAGTTAAACTTTTATTAAATTGTAATCTTTTTAAAATCAGCCTTCACCTTTTTTGACTGCATCTGATTATGAAGCATTGTTCTTGTCCGTCATGCATTTATTTGTATTTGCGTATGTGTGACGCCCTATAGAAGATATCTGTGACGTCATTACAGATGTCTTAAATGGAGTTTTGACTAGTCAAAGTATTTAGAGATATCTCTAATCCGATTTCTTACTAGTGCAATTATAATTGCAGATATCTCTAATTGTCATTGTGACTAGTCGAATTATAATTACGACTCGTCAAAATACAATTGTTCCTATCTTAAATTATATTTATGGATAGTCAAAACAAACTTTTAAATGCTAAAACGGCTTGCGATAGGACGTCTACTCGAGTGCTGTAGTGACGATCGAGAGCGAACGCCCACGGGGGTGCTTTAGCCAGTGACTACGTGGGACTGGATAGCGGGTGCTATCCGGTCACGTTGTGAGTACGAATAAACTTTACCTAACGGTGTGCCTATGAGATCCAGCCAATTGTCTTAAGGAAAGAAATGAATTCGCATGGGTTGATTTTTATTTAAATGAGTGACTTTTTGGATCGGCAGAGAGGCTATGTAGTTTTATTTTATAATTTGTCACCTATGTGAAGATTGGATTGTGTGTTTAAATCGTGTACGCTGGCAGTATATTCTCTGTCTTCCAGCGTCGTCCCTTCGCTGTGGAACTGAGAGTTTAATGGTCGCCAGCGGTGACGCAAATGCCCAACAGAGACTGATTTGAACTCGGACTGCCTATCGAGCTTGGACTTGGACTTCGTGTTCATTTTCTTTTTCCTTTTTTTATTTAATTGATTGTAATAAATAGAGTTTTATTCTGATCTTTTGTTCGGGTGATGTTTTACACTGTTCCATCCCTGTAAAAGAAAGGAACCTGTGTGAACGTGAGTTCTATATTTTTTTCCCTGGGGTTTTTAGTTTAAACTCTAGGTGGCATAGTCGGCTACAAAGAAGGTATTTTACATATAATTTAGTACTATTAATATTAAAATCGAATGTAATTGCGAACTCGGCCGCTGACATATTCCTATTAGCCCTCCTGCAGTAACTTCAGCAGCATGCAGATCGTTTATCTCAGGACTGTGGCGACACCAGCAGCGCATAATGTGATATAATATCTTCTGTAATGGGGAAAACATATTATGACGACATATGTCGTTATTACGAAAAAATATGTTATTTAAATGACATAACATCTCGACATTACAACATAATTGACTGGAAAAATGTATGTGGCAGCCAGAGCTGGGTAGTAACTGATTACATGTGATCTGGATTATGTAGATTCCAAAAATTAAGTACTTGTAATTAGATTAATTTGCATTTTAAAATGCTCGTAATCAGACTACAGTATGTTGATGCTTCTCCTCTTCATTTCACCACACTCATTTTCTATAGGGTTCAGCTCAGGGAACTGGGTTGGCCAGGGCAGAAGCTTGGTTTTGTTCTCAGTGACCCATTTTTGTTTTGATTTTGATGTTTGTTTGTGGATCATTGTCCTGTTGGAAGATCCAACCATGGCCTATTATAAGATTTCTAGCATGGACAGTCAGTTTTAAATGTATTATCCATTGGTATTTTATAGAATCCATTATGCCATCTATCTGAATAAGATATCCAAGATCTCCGGCAGAAAAATAGGCCCACACCATTAAAGATCCAGCAGTATATTTCATTGTACACATGGGGTACTTTTTTATCTCTGTGTGCACCAAACCCATCTTGAGTGTTTGCTGCTAAAAAGCTAATTTTCTTAGTTTCATTTGACCATTGAACCCAGTCCCGTTTAAAGTTCCAGTCATGTCTAGCAAATAAATACGCTGGAGTTTGTTTTTGGATGAGACCGTTTTCTTTTCTAGTTTTTTTCTTGAAACCCTCCAAAACAACATTGTTTTTTTTTTTAGGCTTTCTGACCCCAAAACTCAACTATTTTCTGCAGTTCTCCAGCTGTGATCCTTGGAGTCTTTGGCCACTCAAACTCTCCTCTTCACCGTGCGTTAGGACGATATAGACACACATCCTCTTACTGTATTAGAGAAAAATATTTAATTCATAATTTGATTTTCCGGAGAGTCACGTGACCTCGACCAGCGATGTGGCTGTAAGTTTCTAGGCTCGTCCTCAAATCCCCATAAAGTTAATATATTGAGGAATTCCGTGCTAAGAATCGTACTCATTTGATTACTAATGTCGTCTAGTAAATCTGCAACAAAAAGGGAATGTACAAATTCCCCGGTTAAGAAAAGACCGAAAGAAATCATAGGCCTATCAACCGAAGAACTCGACGACGCCATCTTAAGAGCTGTTAAACAGGCGCTGACAGAGCAACAACAACACTTCGATAAGGCAGTTCAGGCAGCGGTCAAAGGGGCTGTAGATAACTTGGTGATACCACAACTAACAGATCTGAAATGTCAAGTCAAGCAGGCGAATGAATCTGTCAGTGGTCTCGCACGCGACGTTGAAGAGCTGGGTAAATCCTTACAGAAAGTGAAGTCTCGATTTGATTCCCTCCACGCCACTGTACGAGCTCAAAATCAAGATATTAGAGGCCGCGATCGACAGATTGTATCACTCTCCGCAAGATTAACGGAGATGGAAGACAGGAACCGCCACTCGAATTTGAGGCTAGTGGGCTTACCAGAATCCGAAGAGGGATCGGACCCGATTGGGTTTCTCAATAAGTTTTTACCGTTGTGGATACCCTCCCTGGCTGGTCGTGAGATCAAAATTGAGAGAGCACATCGCCTTTACAACAGGAGGTAAACTGAATCCTCGCGCTCTCGCACTTTGATTTTCAAACTTCTGGATTACGCTGATCGTCAGGCAATTCTGAAAAGTGCGAGGGAGGCTTACCCTGTGAAACACAAGGAACGGATCCTATCCTTCTACCCCAATTTCAGTAACGAGACGGCGAGAAAGCGGATGGAATTCAACCAAGTTCGAAAGAAGATGACCGCCCTTGGTCTCAGGCCATTCCTCGTTTACCCAGCTGAGCTCAAATTGACACACCGAGGTCAATCTCTGATCTTTATAACACCACAAGAAGCAGAGAAATTCCTCGACTCCAAGGAGATTCCAGTAACTCCATTAACGAAACCATCAGTAACAGCTTCGATGATGGGACATCAACGCAATTCCTGGGAAGATGATGGGCAGGAGATGACTAACGTTACCTAGGTTGGAAGTTATGGTACGTTCCCCTGAAAGACATTGTGTGTTTGGACGCTACGAAGGTTCAGTCTGTTTATTTGTGTTTATGTAAATGCATTTGTAACACGGGATGTCGTGTGAAGAAATCGGGGAATGAGGAAATTAAGTTAATTGCATCGCAGTCTAAAAAGAGTTGCGGCTCGTGATTTTGTTTTTCTTTTTTCTTCTCAAGCCTCGGGGTCGCTATACATGACCTGGCGGCTAGTGTACATAGTTATAACTGTCAGCACAATTGTTTGTTTACTTAGGATGTTAGATATAAACAATGTCTGGTCACATGGAGATATGCTTTCCAAATCCCATTCTGTATAATGTACGTTACTCTCTTTGTCTGAATGGCGGGGCTCTATATTATTAGTTGGAATGTACGCAGGCTGAACTCTCCTATCAAGCGCACAAGATGCTTGGAATTTTTACATCATAAATCTGTATCCATAGCATTAATTCAAGAGTCGCATTTAAAATCTGTCGATGTCCATCGTTTTCAAAACAGACAATTCAAGTTGGTGGCGCACTGCTGTGCTGACACTAAAACAAAGGGTGTTCTAATCTTAGTACGTAGGAAATTACAGATATCAATAGACTATACAGAGAATCTGATGAATGGAAGATGTGTATGTGCTCTTGTTGAAATTAATAGTACTAAGATGCTTTTGGCCTCTGTTTATGCCCCAAATACATTTAATCCATAATTTTTTATGTCACTGGAAAAAAGTTTAAGCAAATTTCCTGATATACCCCTTATTATAGGAGGTGACTTTAACTCTTATCTAGACCCAGTGATGGACCGATCATCTGAGGGACAATCCTCTCCCTCAATTTCGTCGCTTGCATTTAAAACATTTATATCCAATTTAAACTTAGTTGATTTATGGCGCTTTAGAAATAATTTGAAAGATTTCTCTTTTTATTCAGCTCGGCGTCACACATTCTAGGATCGATTATATATGTGTTTCACCATCTCTGATTAACAGTATTCCGCATATAACGATGTTACCCATTCTCATTTCTGATCACTCTCCGATACTTTGCAATATCTTCCCCTCTACCTTCACTCCCAAGTTTTATAGGTGGCGATTTAATGATAGTCAAGTCAAGTCACCTTTATTTATATAGCGCTTTTAACAATACAGATTGTGTCAAAGCAACTGAACAGCATTAATTAGGAAAATAGTGTGTCAATAATGCAAAAATGACAATAGTAAACACTCATTTTTCAGTTAAAGGCAGTTCATCATTTTCATCATTGATGTCATCATCCAGCTCAGTTCAGTTTAAATAGTATCTTTGCAATCATTTGCAATCAAGTCAATCAAGTCAATGGAAATGAAGTGTCCCCAACTAAGCAAGCCAGAGGCGACAGCGGCAAGGAACCAAAACTCCATCGGTGACAGAATGGAGAAAAAACCTTGGGAGAAACCAGGCTCAGTCGGGGGGCCAGTTCTCCTCTGACCAGACAAAACCAGCAGTTCAATTTCAGGCTAGCAAAGTCACATTGTGCAGAGGAATCATCTGGTTCCTGTGGTCTTGTCCCGGTGGTCGTCTGAGACAAGGTCTTTACAGGGGATCTGTATCTGGGGCTCATCTAGTTGTCCTGGTCTACGCTGTCTTTCAGGGCTGTAGAGGTCCTCTCTAGGTGCTGATCCACCATCTGGTCTGAATATGTACTGGATCCGGGTGACTGCAGTGACCATCTGATCTGGATACAGACTGGATCTGGTGGCAACGGTGACCTCGGAATAAGAGAGAAACAGACTAATATTACCGTAGATGCCATTCTTCTAACGATGTAGCAAGTACATCGGGTGTTATGAGAAGTGTTCCCGGTTCCGGTTGACCTAATTAATGCAGCCTAAAAATCCTTTAACGGATTTGAATATTAGAAGCATATTTTAGACATTCTACTAACAGCAAGTAACTTTGCAACTACATGTCAACTACCAGTCATTAGATTATTAGTACACTGTCTGTTTAATATCTTCTAAAACTTTATTTTGATGGGTCCACAACATACAACATACTGACTATGAGAAACTTTGCAAGTATGTCAACTTAGTCTACAAACCCTAAACCTAATCTAACAGTCTACTCTGAGAGACAGACATGTAGCTGCAAATTAATGAGAATTAGTTGACAGACTTTGCAAATTAGTTTGCAAAGTTGCTTATAGTTAATAGAATGTCTAAAGTGGTCTATCAAAATAAAGTGTAACCATTTTTTTTTAAATAAATATTAAATCAGTATTTTATGTAAAAATGAAATCAATATAAAATTAGATTTCGGTGCCTTGTTCAAACTTTTTATTCCATATAGAATTTAAGAGACTATTCCTGTCATTACAACAATAACTACAAGTACAAAAACTGTAAACAGCTTCATCCTTTCCACTCTGTTTTCTGCTTTGTCACACAGAAGTCAGTTCTCCTTGTCAACAGCTTGCTGGTGTAGATCTATATCTCAGGGTCATGACAGGTGAGGTAAATTGTTGTGCTGCGTCTTGTGGGTGTCAAGGTCAGTAAATAAACAGAGCAGAGATGACAAAACAGAAGGAAAGGGAACATAGAGCCTTTTCCCACTGGGATACTGGATCATTTATCATGCAACCTGTTTCTTTGGTCATTAGTAGAGTTAGAATATAGCTTAGAAGAGCACTCGGTGTGGTGCTGACCGACTAAATTAAGGAAAGACAGAAAGGCTGAGGTTAGAAGAGGATGATGGGTAAATGCAGAAGCACTGCCTGAGAGGCCTTTAAGAGGGAGGCAATCGCCCTGGTTACTCAGTAACCCGGAGCAACAGTTGTCACTCACCTCTCCCCTAATACCCTTCACCCTCAG
>NW_015654507.1:35180-52031 GCF_001515625.1 Sinocyclocheilus rhinocerous
CCTCGACTCCAAGGAGATTCCGGTAACTCCATTAAAGAAACCATCAGCAACAGCTTCGATGATGGGACATCAACGCAATTCCTGGAAAGATGATGGGCAGGAGATGGCTACCTAGGTTGGAAGTTATGGTACGTTCCCCTGAAAGACATTGTTTGTTTGGACGCTACGAAGGTTCGGTCTGTTTATTTGTGTTTATGTAAATGCATTTGTAATGCACGGGATGTCGTGTGAAGAAATCGGGGAATGAGGAAATTAAGTTAATTGCATCGCAGTCTAAAAAGAGTTGCGGCTCGTGATTTTGTTTTTCTTTTTTCTTCTCAAGCCTCGGGGTCGCTATACATGACCTGGCGGCTGGTGTACATAGTTATAACTGTCAGCACAATTGTTTGTTTACTTAGGATGTTAGATATAAACAATGTCTGGTCACATGGAGATATGCTTTCCAAATCCCATTCTGTATAATGTACGTTACTCTCTTTGTCTGAATGGCGGGGCTCTATATTATTAGTTGGAATGTACGCGGGCATGAACTCTCCTATCAAGCGCACAAGATGCTTGGAATTTTTACATGTAAAATTTGTATCCATAGCATTAATTCAAGAGTCGCATTTAAAATCTGTCGATGTCCATCGTTTTCAAAACAGACAATTCAAGTTGGTGGCGCACTCCTGTGCTGACACTAAAACAAAGGGAGTTCTAATCTTAGTACGTAGGAAATTACAGATATCAATAGACTACACAGAGAATCTGATGAATGGAAGATGTGTATGTGCTCTTGTTGAAATTAATAGTACTAAGATGCTTTTGGCCTCTGTTTATGCCCCAAATACATTTAATCCATGATTTTTTATGTCACTGGAAAAAAGTTTAAGCAAATTTCCTGATATACCCCTTATTATAGGAGGCGACTTTAACTCGTATCTAGACCCAGTGATGGACCGATCATCTGGAGGACAATCCTCTCCCTCAATTTCGTCGCTTGCGTTTAAAACATTTATATCCAATTTAAACTTAGTTGATTTATGGCGCTTTAGAAATAATTTGAAAGATTTCTCTTTTTATTCAGCTCGGCGTCACACATTCTAGGATCGATTATATATGTGTTTCACCATCTCTGATTAACAGTATTCCGCATATAACGATGTTACCCATTCTCATTTCTGATCACTCTCCGATACTTTGCAATATCTTCCCCTCTACCTTCACTCCCAAGTTTTATAGGTGGCGATATAATGACAGTTTGTTGACAAATTCAGAATTGATGGTGCAAATTAATCAACAGATTAAGGAGTTCTTGGAGATTAATAGATCACATTGTAAAAATCCACAGATATTATGGGAGACTTGCAAGTGTTTTATAAGAGGGTTTTGTATAGCCAGTTTGAAGGTTTTGGGGACATATCCTAATGACTGATGAATTATAATGATAATGATAATGTCTGTTGACAAATTTAGAATTTATGGTGCAAATTAATCAATAGATTAAGGAGCACTTGGAGATTAATAGATCACATTGTAAAAACCACAGATATTATGGGAGACTTGCAAGTGTTTTATAAGAGGGTTTTGTATAGCTTTCTCTTCAAAACTGAAAGCATAGAGAACGAGGAGACTGTCGGCGATTGAACAAGAGGTGGAGACTTTGGAGGGACAACAAAAAGTACAATTCACGGAGCAAAGAAGTAATATTATATCCGCTTTAAGGGGGGAATATAATTCTCTGTCTTTGCATAAAGCTGAGTTCATCGTGCATAGAACCAGACTAAAATATTATTTTCAGGGAGACAGACCTTGTCAGTTGTTGGCGTGGAAACTGAAACAAAATGAGGCAAAATGCTCAATAAACTCCATAAGAAATAATGAGGGTGATATTGTAACAGAGCCCAAACAAATTAATCAGGTATTTTATGATTTTTTCAAGCGTTTATACACTTCTGATAATCCTGTAGATTTGCATAAATGTAAAACCTTTCTTAATAGCATTACTTTACCAAAATTGCAATTGGCAGACATAGATTTTTTGGAGGACCCCCTAACACTGGAGGAGTTAAAGATAGCAGTAAAATCTCTTCAAAAAGGGAAATCTCCGGGCTCAGATGGAATTCCTCCTGAGCTTTATCTGGCCTTGTGGGACACAGTAGGAGCATTAATATTAGATTCTATAAACTATGCTCTAGAACATAAAACATTTCATAGGGATTAAAAGACTGCTCTTATAACATTACTGTTAAAAGATGGAAAAGATCCCATGGAATGCTCCAGCTATCGCCCCATATCACTGATATGTGGAGATACTAAATTATATGCTAAAGCTCTTGCGCTACGATTGGATAAGGTAATGGATAAATTAATCCATTTTGATCAAACAGGCTTTATTAGGGGTCGTTTGGCAGCAGATAATGTCCGCAGATTGTTTCACATTTTGGAGATGGCAGAATTGTTTACTGAAGACTGGGCTGTGCTCTCTTTGGACGCAGAAAAGGCCTTTGACAGGCTGGAGTGGCCATACTTGTGGGCAGTAAAGAAACATTTGGGATTCGGTCCAAGATTTTTATCTATGATACAAATCTTATACGAAACTCCCCTGGCCTCTGTTATCACAGGCACATGTCAGGCTTTACCTTTTCCGTTGCAGAGGGGCACACGACAAGGCTGCCCTCTTTCACCATTATTATTTGCGTTATCATTAGAACCCCTTGCACAAGCCATAAGAGAGCACAAATCTATATACCCCATTGTTGTTCATGGTTCTAAACATTCTATTTCACTTTATGCAGATGACATTCTTTTGTTCCTCTCCAAAGTCAAAGTATCAATCGCACAAGTGTTATCCCTGTTCAATGAATTTAAGAATTTAGCAGGTTATAAAATAAATTGCCATAAATCCACACTACTCCCTCTAAATTCATCTGCCACTAATGTTCAATATCCTCCCTCCATTCCTGTAAGTAATGTTATTTCTTATTTAGGAAATAAATTATACGCAAAGTTTTTGGAAATTATTCACAAAAATTATAGCGAAATCTCTCAAAAGGTGACAGAAGACAGCGTTGGAATACTCTCCCAATTTCTTTACAAGAAAGAATTTCTATTGTTAAGATGAACATTCTTCCTCGCCTCAATTTCTTGTTTTTCATGATTCCAATTTCTCCTCCACCTAAGTTTCTTGAGCAAACCCAATCTTTGATCTCCAAATTCATATGGAACAATAAAAGAGCTAGAATTAAGTCTTCCACTTTGCAGCGTACTAAATTGATGGGAGGGTTGTCTCTCCCTAACTTCAAACTTTATTTGAAACGGTACCTAAATTTCATAAACTTCCCCCCCTATGGAATAATACTAATATATTGACAGGAAAGAAACCTTTCACATGCCCAATTTTGGGCCTCTAAGGGAATTTGCACGTGGGCAGCCATTGCGGCGCATTCCGGGGAGCAGTTGGGGGTTTAATTAAAGGTAGTGCCTTGCTCAAGGGCACCTCAGTCGTGGTATTGAAGGTGGGAGAGAGCGCTGTACATTCACTCCCCCCACCTACAATCCCTGCCGGTACGAGACTCGAACCCGCAACCTTTGGGTTACGAGTCCGACTCTCTAACCATTAGGCCACGACTTCCCCCGCTGGGAGATATCTATAGTAAAGATGGTTTATATTCATTTCATAATTTACAGACTTTGTTTGACATACCTGATTCTTCTTTTTTTCTTTATTTGAGACCGAGATCAGCCATGAAGGCTTACGGAGTTCCATGGAACACATCACTACCTTCGCACCCAATGGCAGGATTGTTTGATCCTGCAAAAGAGTCTAGGCCTGGTTTCACAAATGTATAACTCTCTTTTAAAAACACAGTGTAAACGTTTGTCAATTGAGGTAGTGTGGGAAAAGGATTTAGAACAGGCTGGACTTCGTCCTGATTGGCTTATGGTATGGTCAAATATGAGTGAAACATCTCGAAATTGGAGTCACCAACTTATTCATTTTAAAACCATCCATAGAGCTTATGCAACGCCATATAGACGATACAGAATGGGATTAACATCTGATCCTAACTGCACTATATGTCAAAAATCTGTAGTTGGTACAATGTATCATATGTTTTGGGAATGTTCAGTAATCAGTCATTTTTGGACTCAAGTTTGTCGAGACTTAGAAGAACTGATTAACTGTAAGATCACTCCAGATCCTTGCCTGTGCTTGCTGAATGATGACTCTTCTTTGAACCTTGGCACAATGGACAAAAGGACTCTTTTTTCGGGTTTCATTGCAGCAAAGAAAACAATAATCGAAAAGGATTTAGAACAGGCTGGGCTTCGTCCTGATTGGCTTATGGTATGGTCAAATATGAGTGAAACATCTCAAAATTGGAATCACCAACTTATTCATTTTAAAACCATCCATAGAGCTTATGCAACGCCATATAGACGATACAGAATGGGATTAACATCTGATCCTAACTGCACTATATGTCAAAAATCTGTAGTTGGTACAATGTATCATATGTTTTGGGAATGTTCAGTAATCAGTCATTTTTGGACTCAAGTTTGTCGAGACTTAGAAGAACTGATTAACTGTAAGATCACTCCGGATCCTTGCCTGTGTTTGCTGAATGATGACTCTTCTTTGAACCTTGGCACAATGGACAAAAGGACTCTTTTTTCGGGTTTCACTGCAGCAAAGAAAACAATAATCACACTTTGGTGGGACACTAAGGCAAACATCTCAAGACTGTGATTATTGAATATGCAACATATAGTTAATATGGAATGCTCTTTAGCTAGATTTAACAAAGCTAATTAACTATAATAATAAAATTATTTTTTTTTTTTGAATGAAAGATCAAGTGGATAATGCGGATTTATTTTCACAGACTTCTTTGATCATATTTACCAAGGGTATGAATAATTTTGAGCACAACTGTATGTACCTTAAATAAAATTGAATCAAGATAGAAACTAAGAAAATATTCCATTTGCACAAAATAAAAAAAATAAAAAAATAAAAAACAGATGTGGTTTACAAAATTATTATTGAAAAGTAATAATTGCCATGAACAAATAACGGCAGATGATTAAAAAAAAAAAGAGAAATCATCAGAATCAGCAGACTCAGAAACTTGTTTGAATGCAAGCATTTGGCATTAAAGCAAACAACATAGCAAAAGGTGTGAATTATGTATGAAAGATAAACCTGCCCATTCTCCAATGAGAAACACAAATGTCTTTTAATGAATGCCTATTGTACTTATCATTGATGATGATGATGATGATGATATAAAGATCAATGTGCGTCCAATGGTTGTCCAAACAATCCCCAACCACCATGTGCTCCAAAAACACTTCAATACTTAAGTGAATGATCCCAAACGGTCCACGATAGGGTGTGAAGTAGAAGTCTTAGCATAGGAATGCAGTATGAAAACTACCAATATAAAAGAGTCCTTCTAGAATACAATATATATACTGAGTGTTAGCATGCTAACAAACACATTCAACATAGAGCAACCATGAGAAACAAATTACAATTTGTTTATAAAGTCAACTGGAAAAATAAATGCAAGAATAAACCAAACATAGAAACTTACATTGATTGAGCTTGAAACACAAATGTTTCTCAATATGGACTCTTCAGCACTGAAGGTAGCATGAGAAGGCGGTCATGCTTCCTCCTAACCAAACAATACTCCTCCCTCTTCTTCTTCTTTCCAGTTTAACGGCGGTTGGCATCCAGCTTATTGGTGCATTACCGCCCCCTTCTGCTCTGGTCAGCTATTAGGTTATCTATTCCCTTTTCCTACTAAAACTTACACATCACTCACATTGTCCCCTCACATTAATATCCACACACACATCAAATCCTGCCTAAAACCCCTGATTCCCTTAAAACTACCGTAGGGCTTATTCGCAAGTTAAACACTTCTAACTCTTTTGCAACATTGTTTCCAATTCGACCAAAGTTTTCCTTTAAATTTCTTCAATTTTCCCAGCAATCCTGCAGTACTGCTTTTGTGGGATGAGAGTCATTATATCCCTGCAGTCCTGCCCAATAATTAGCCATCAGTTGAATCCTTCTTAATTCCAGTGGCATTTCGCCCATTTCCACCTGTATAGCAGGTACTGAAGAAGTCTTAAAAGCACCACAGCAAATTACTATTGCTTATTTCCATGCAATTGGCAGTTTTCCCTCATTCCACACTTTATTATATAACTCAAGCAACTTTAACAGTGATCCTTCCCCAAAGTGTTTTAACATTACATAACACACCTGATCCTTACCTGGAGAAGTAGGTTTTGCTCTATTAATCGCTCTTACCATTTCCGCCAGAGAAAAAGGCTTGCCAATAATACCACCAGTCTCTTCCTTCCTATTTAAAGCATGTACATGTTGGCTCAAAGTTACTGACCTTCTTCTTCTCTCTTCTTCTGACAAATTTTCTGAAATGTGTATCTTTGTAAATGATTTTGCCATAATCTCTGCCTTTCCCAGATTAGTGACACCCATTTCCTCCTCTAATATCAACACTGGATATTCCCACTGCCTCCTATCTCCACCCATCTTCTTTATCATTGACCATACCTCGCCCACAGGTGTTGATCTTCCAATTTCATTACAAAAATTCTTCCAACTTACCCGCTTTGCCTGTCGTATAGTTCTTCTCACTTCTGCCCGCGCCTTCTTGTACTGAATTAGACTCTGCATGTTATGTATATAGAACATGATAAAATGCAATAGAGGTGTGACGTGCATTCAGTTTCTGTCTGGTGTTGCGGTTATTCTAAACTATTCTACTGAATCCCAAATAAGTGTACACGCACACACACAACCAAGTCAATGGAAAGTCAGACACAAAAGTCATGCGAATTGCCGATTTTTTCAAACCAGCTGTCCCGACCTTCCGATACTGCATGACGTCCGAAGCTTCAAACCTCATCAATCACGTGCTATTGTCATTTCGATACAAGCTTCGGCACAGTGTGTGATACAATAGTGCTTTGAAAACTGCTGTCAAACATCTCATCACATTAATTACCTTTTTACACTTGTCCTCAATTTTCTTTATTTGTTCTGCAAATGTCAACCTCGAGTCAAATGTCACGCCTAAGAATTTAAAGGATCCTACCCTCTCTATCTCTCTGCCATACATCCTTAACCTCCTATCTTCCTGAATTCTTTTCCTGGTAAAAAAGACTGTTTGAGTCTTTTCTATTGAGAACCTAAACCCCCATTCATATCCCCAATCTACCACTTTATCAATTGCTTTCTGAACCTTCCTAGTTATGTACTCTGTATTCCTTCCTCTTTTCCACATTGCCCCATCATCTGCAAACAAAGATGTTCCAATGTCTTCAGGAACATTTACAAAGACATCATTTATCATAATAATAAATAACAGCGGACTTATCACACTTCCTTGGGGTGTTCCATTCCCAACCTCATATTGGCTTGATACTTCTGCCCCAATTCTCACTTGAATTTTCCTACCAAACAGAAAGTCTTTTATCCAGTTAAACAATTTCCCACCTATCCCTATTTTATCCAGCTTGATTAATAACCCCTCCTTCCACATCATATCATAGGCTTTTTCAATATCAAAGAATACTGCAACTACGGTCTCTTTATTTGTTTGTGCCTTCCTTATTTCAGTCTCTAATCTTACTACTGAATCCATTGTATTCCTTCCCTTCCTAAAACCACTCTGACAGCTTACCAATAAATTTATTTTTTCCATTACATATGACAATCTATCTGTTATCATTCCCTCCATTATCTTACACAAATTAGATGTAAGGGCAATTGGTCTGTAACTTGTGGGTTTAGTTGGATCTTTGCCAGGTTTCCTTATCGGAATCACTACTGCTTCTTTCCATGCAATTGGCAGTTTCCCCTCATTCCACACTTTATTATATAGCTCAAGCAACTTTAACAGTGATCCTTCCCCAAAGTGTTTTAACATTACATAACACACCTGATCCTTCCCTGGAGAAGTAGGCTTTGCTCTTTTAATCGCTCTTACCATTTCCGCCAGAGAAAAAGGCTCGTCAATAATACCACCAGTCTCTTCCTTCCTATTTAAAGCATGTACATGTTGACTCAAAGTTACTGACCTTCTCCTTCTCTCTTCTTCGGACAAATTTTCTGAACTGTGTATCTTTGTAAATGATTTTGCCATAATCTCTGCCTTTTCCAGATTAGTGACACCCATTTCCTCCTCTAATATCAACACTGGATATTCCCACTGCCTCCTATCTCCACCCATCTTCTTTATCATTGACCATACCTCGCCCACAGGTGTTGATCTTCCAATTTCATTACAAAAATTCTTCCAACTTACCCGCTTTGCCTGTCGTATAGTTCTTCTCACTTCTGCCCGCGCCTTCTTGTACTGAATTAGACTCTGCATGTTATGTATATAGAACATGATAAAATGCAATAGAGGTGTGACGTGCATTCAGTTTCTGTCTGGTGTTGCGGTTATTCTAAACTATTCTACTGAATCCCAAATAAGTGTACACGCACACACACAACCAAGTCAATGTAAAGTCAAACACAAAAGTCATGCGAATTGCCGATTTTTTCAAACCAGCTGTCCCGACCTTCCGATACTGCATGATGTTCGAAGCTTCAAACGTCATCAATCACATGTTATTGTCATTTCGATACAAGCATCGGCACAGTGTGTGATGCAATAGTGCTCTGAAAACTACGTCGGAGCATATGAGCCTCGGTATCAATCGTCCCATCACTAGCACAGACTGCACACAGGATCTGAGCTTTACGGCAGATGGAGATGGTGATCGCGTCTATTCCTCTCATAAATCAATCGCTTTGCCTTGGAAGACTTGGAATATTAATACTTTTTTTATAAATTGTCACTGTAGTTAAAGGCTGTTAAATTCTGTGTTTTATATTGACAAATGGTTAGGTTTAAGGGTAGGGGTTGGTTTACATGCTCATAAATGTGTAAATTGTGTAATGTAAATAAAATTGTTGTGACTGTTTACATTGAAAAATCACACCCCAACATACAGTATATGCAATAATGGCAAAATTATTACCCAATATATAATTTAATCATGACGATAAAATTCCAAATATGCCTTTCGCGTCTGCATATTGACGCCAAAGGGTTCTTATTTAAAGCAATGGAGGACCCTGCATGTCGAAAAGTGACGCTAAAGGGGTACCCTGTGAGTTAAAAAGTGCAAAGGGTCCTGACCAAGCATCAGTATGTGATGAGTTGGGAGTGAGAACGTGTTGCCTCAGAAGTGTGGTCACAGTTCAGTCTCAAAGGAAGAGGAGACTTGAAGAACTATCTGTTTATCGTGTTCTACTGAGTAAAAACAACAATATTTGCCTATATTCTTTTGTAACTGCAATTATCTTAGATTTAAAGCCAGGCAGCATTATAGTAAGATTTCTACATGATTGGAAACACAAATGGGTTAATGGGATGAATACCTTGTTTTTTCAAATGTACAGTACTTGTTCATCTCTAAAAAGTTACTTGTAAATAATTTAGGGGCAATAATGAAATCACAACCTGGGACTACCAGCATGGATGCTGAAAGCCAAATTGCACAGTCCCTTAAACATGCACCAGGTCTGGTTAGGAGAAAGGCTAACGTAAGCATTTGGGCAACGTATTATATGTGACTTTTCCAAAACATTTGTGCTCTTAGTAATTTCTATGGATGTCAGATGCTTGGAAACATAATATATAAGTTATGTAGTGTTTTGATTTTATTTTCCTCAAAGTCTCAATGTTATAATTAAGTGCAAATCAATCTTTGTAATATACACTAAATTAATCCAAACTAAAAACCAAGTGGGAGATTTTTAATATTGCTTCTATGTACAGCTGGTAGCCTATTGATATGACACTAAGTTTGACATTTAATTTTACAGCGACCAGTTACCCCACATTTACAGGATGGTTCATTGGATCTCTTCTCATAATACTTTTAAGTAAGTATTCAGAGACTCAGCCTGACTTCTGTACATACAACTCTAGCTCAAACCTGGCTTCCCTCCACTTTAATCCCTATTATTTTATTTCATTTCGGTATATGCTATCCTATTATTAAAGCGTTAAAAAAAATAAAGTGTAGGCTACAAAATTATTTACTTGAGATTTTATAGATGATTAAAATAACTTTAAAAGTCTCAAGCTTTAGCATAAACTGCAATTGCAAATTGAAGAACACTATTATACTAGGACAATTAGTATACTACACAAATGTGACGTATCTGCCAGGAACTAGGTTTGATCTTTGTCTCTTCTATAATTGTTGCTTTTGTTTCTATTGGTTGTTCTCAGCTGATTGCTGCTCTTTTTATGTGCATGCATTTCCTTCCTTTCATTTGTCTCTTATTTAGTTTCCTGTTTTTTTGCGGGATTATTTTCTCGTGTCTGCTCACGCTAGTCACTGGTCAGTTCCTGTGTAGTCCTGTCCTGTTGTGTCTAGCTCTGATCTGCCCTTTCTTGTGCTCTGCCCAGTTTTACCTGCACTGTAAAAACAAACCTATAGAATCTACTCAGTAAAAGTGAGGTAACAATTTGCACTCAATTTGTTTGGGTAGATTTCATCCTATATTCTTTAGTAAAGAGTACCTGAATTTAACAGCTACTATATACTAAATGAAATTAGGTAAAGTCTACCTAATATTTCTCAATACATTACACAGCGAATTACTTATAAAAATTAAGTAATAATAACTTTATTATTAGCAGAAAACAGTTAATCTACTTAATTATTATTAATAATAATAATTCAATAGAAATAATTACCCTAATGCTATCCTTAATGCATAAAGGTACAAAAGAACAGTTTAATTTCAAGTGACAACAAATCACTAACAACTTCTTAAAAACGTCAAAAACAGACAAAGATCACTGTTGATCAAGTTATATTTCTGCAGTCATTCTGATGATGGTCTGAGACTCTTAGTAATTATGGTCTTTGATGTCTTGCACAAAGAACCTCACTCTGTTCACACATCCGCACTTGCCTACTTTCACAGCAGACACAGACTGCAGCCTTAAGTCTGTAAACTGTCTTTGAACACCGCTGCAGAGGGAATGCAAGGCCACAACTTGAAAGTGAAACCGAAAACTGGGAAACAATAGAATTCTCCCCAAAAAACAGGAATCATGCCTAAATCACTAACAACTTCTAATGGAAAAAATAAAAAATAAACAGGTCTCCATGGGATGGAACAGTCTATTCCATTAATTTGCACTTGAGGCTTTGAACCTTTTTGAGTGGTTTTGTTGCATCAAGTTCCAAAATAAGTTTTTGGAACATGTCAAAAGTGTATTTAAGGGTTTTCGGGTATTCCAGGTTGAGGGCATACATCAACCCCATCAACAGAATGCATGCTGTGGTTTTGTTTCCACATCCAGTAAGGACTTTGTTGCCCTCAACAACAACCCACACATCTGATGGGTCCTCCTCGGCTGTGGGATTGTGAATCACTAAAATCTTCATAATTTGGTGTGTGAGGCGCTCAAGTTCGTGCTCCTGTTAAAAAGAAAAACAAAAAGCATATACATTTTTTTTACATTAGTTTAAGCATATTAACAACATGTTGTTCAATTATTTCCAAGACAAAGCAGGGTTTCTGTATTAATCAACACTTCAATCTAAGCAGGTAACAAATCCAAAGCAAAACCTGAACTTTTGACCCCAGTATCCCATAATAAAACAATTATCAATCTAACCCCTTGCTTTAGACGGAAACATCTTGGAATAGATTGTCATGCTATAACAGGTCAGTCCATTCAGGAAATAAATGTCACCATAGAACAAAGGAATAACAAGTTGCCACTACCTGATTATATGGGTAAACCATTTAGATTTTCATAATTAAATGTCCCCCATCTGTATCTTCCATGAACTTCTCGCATGGCCAAACCAATATCAATATCAAACATTAACTTGCCAATGTTCCAGACAAAAATGCTAAATACTTAATATTAAACAATTATACAAGTAAAAACTAAAAAAGAAATAAATGTCAATATCCCATTCAATATATTATTCCACAACTACTGCACTTTGAAACCTGTTTCTACTTCTGTGTTCTACTTATTACATTTTTAGACGCACCATTATGAATGCCCGTGCACATTCTACTTTCGAAAAAAAATTAGCGCCAATTCAGGGGCGGCAATTGCTTGAATGGTGGGTTAGGGTTAGGGTTAGTTAGGGTTAACCCTAACCGTCAACACCGACTATCGCAGCAAGCCTATTAACCACTAATCAGCAACAGTCCAGTGCTCATTGTCTCATTAAGTGTTTTTCTCTTATTGATCATATTTCATACCTGTTGAGTTTACATTTTTAAATAAATTAATTTGACTGATAAAAAGGATTGCTTGTGTGCTCTTATTCCAGTCTTTTAAAATATTTGAATGGTATTTGCATTAAATAAATTTAACAATGTTAAATATTTAATTAATCTTAAACATCTTAAACAGCAATGCACACAGTTTGTTCTGAAGATGAACAAATGTTCTATGGGTTTGAATGACATGAGGGTGAGTAATTGATGACAGGATTTTCATTTTTTGTAGAACTATCCCTAAGTTGTACTGCGTAACAAGATAAACAAAGTGTGTGTTTTAAACTTTTTTACAATACACAAACAATTTTGTTAAGGGCAGGAAAAAGTGTACAGTAATACTCTGCCTATCGAAGGTTAGGTTTCGGATTGGCGGATTGGCTGAATAGCAAAATACATTAGATTTTTTTTTTTTTTTTTGCACTAAGTAGGTTATGGAAATCACCATTAAACAAAAGAAGAATGGCACGCTTTTCCTTGGCGTCTGTTTCCATGGTGAATCATTGATTCGCCGCTCTGTTAAGAATGTCTTGTGTGTTAACAGGGAACATACTCTGGTTTGGCTGAACCAGCATACCTCGAGTAAGCAAGGTTTGGGTTAATCAACCGAGAGTTCAGGGTATATGTGAAGGTAAGTTAACCATGCTTTCTGGAATACCCCCCAGGACTGGAGTGAAGATGCCTGCATTATGTGATCCTGTAATGTTACAGGGACAGATGACCACTTTTGGCAGATCTACGTTTGCAAATCTCACTACTCAAGGTAAGTATAGGTATCAAAATAGCGTTCTTTTATTAACAAAAATAAAGCAACAAATCAGTATATAAAATAGAAAGTGTATACAAAAGAAATAGATGAAAGTCAATTAGTTGTTTACAACGGTGTCACCGGTAACAATAAACACCACAATAAAAATTTTAGAAATAAGATCTTCTACCTTATTTGGAATTCCCGATGGAAGCATCAATTTTCTGATATTGTTTTCTTCAATGATGACTCGCAACTGGACCGACATTTTCTTTTGGCAGTATGTGTTCAGCTGTAGGAAGAAAGAAAAAGAAGAAATAGCAGTTTGTTAACATTTGACAAATTTACTTGGCACACCCACACATGATTGATAATGCATGAATAATTAAACTGAAGTGTAAAACCTACTCCAATATGCAAATGAAGTGTTTCATGGACACCATTCGACCATCTTGTGTATTGTATGCAGCCAAGGGGTATGCATCTTTCAGTTCCGAATACTGAAGGACTTTAATCTCTCCTGTGGGCTCTATTTTGAAGCTCCTCAGGTGCTCATGGTACCACCCACTTAGCAACTTCAGAACAAAGACAGGATTTTCATGCACAACGATTATTTGGATTATTTCTCCAAAGTCAGGCAAGCCTCCTGTCGATCCAAAAGGCAACAACATTCCAACACAATAGTCAGTGCCTAAAATGGTGACTTTGTTTATCATGTTAACAACCTCTGCCCTGGGAAACTTCTTTGCAAATGATTCCTTAATGGTGTCTTTTAGAATGTCCACTGCCACTTGAGTCATTCTGGACACAGAGAGTTTTGGCTTTGGAATGTCAGCATCATGGATGTGGGCCAGATGCAGATGATGTAAGGAAATTAAGTTCCTCTACTAGTTCATTTATGCATGAATTGGACACATTGAAAATGCTTTCCAATTTAAGGAGGAGCAACCCAAGTCCCTTGATAATAGTTTTGCTCAAGTCTTCATCCTCAAGGACAGAGTCACAGTAGTTTTCACTTTCAGATTCACTTTCTTCTTGAATTTGGCTTTGGTATTCTTGAAAAGCAAAGGTCTTAAAATCTTCAACTGAATGGGGATTATGTTTCCTGCTTTTATGACTGTGGAATGTTGTGTATATGTTTGTCTTGAAATCACAATCTTTGAAAACACAAGGCACTGATTCATGCTTTTTAAGGTGGACACTCAGGTGCTCAAAATATTGCCTTTCTGTGTGGAAACCGCATGAATTACACACCATGCATGTGAAGGAAAGAAGCTGGCCTGGCTTAGTTGTCTGTGGATGAAACCTGGACAAATGTGTCCGTAATGCACCCCATGTCCTAAAGGTGCAAGGGCAATCAGAATGGAGACAGGGTATGGACTGATTTCGACTAAAATGTCCATGTTGTAATCTATAGTGTTTTAATAGGTGTAATCTTCTTGATGTTTTGAAATTGCATATTTTGCACAGCCAATTCATTTCCCAGAAGGTAAAACATCGATAAGATTCCTTCGTTTTGGGCCTTGACTCATTGTTTAGTACAGGTACCTGAATTAGGTGAAAAGTTGAAAACTGCTACAATTCTTCTTTCGTGCTCTTCAAATGCTTTCATTAAGATTTTTCTGTGGAAGAAAAAAGAAAGTCCGAATTTTTTTTTTCTCATTATTAGGCTATATAAGATTATATTTCAAAAGTGCTACCACCATAAATTAATTGCATTTTGGCTTAAACCACAGTAAGCTACCTCTTGATAAAAGAACTGCTATTACATGATGCATAAATACAATTCAAAAGATTAGAGCAGCAGTTAAAACTAGGTGAAATATGATGAAATATGATTTTCCCCCCACTTTAATGCACTCTCCACAGAGAGTTATGAATCCCAAATGCATGAATATTAGAATATTAAAAACACCTTTTAATATAATGTATTCCAATATAACACTACATTTTTAACTGATTCGGACAGGTTGTATTTAACACCCTCCTGCATAATTTTTTACAGTGTGTGCCTGCCATGCATCCGTTTCTGTTACTGGATTATCTGCCTGGTGCTGACTTGTTGCCTACTGCCTACTGGATTATGTGTTTGCCTCCGCCCTCTTGATTTGTTGATCTTTCTCTGACTGTTTTCTCCCTACCGACCTTCTCGCCTGGCCTTTGACTGCGCTCCCTTGTCCGCCGTATTCTCCAGTCCAGAGTCCGCCTCATCGGCCGGTGACCGCTGTTTCAGTTGCTTTTCTTTTGTTTAATAAACGTTCTCAACTTCCTTTGCTTTTTTATTTGTAATTTAATATACTTAAACTAAATAACGTAATATACTTACATACTTAATATCCTCTATATTGCATTTTTTTTCCAAATGTATACCTTTTGGGAACGTATTTAGAAATCCATTGTATGTATGAAATGTTTTAGTATGAAATAAAGTTTGATTATATGAATTTGTATGGATTTTACACAAGTTAAGTTAAAAAGAACAATATTAATGAACAATATTTATTAAACAATAATTAAAAAGTATTACATAGGCCTACTTATCCCATCTCTGATATAACACGCAGAAAAGGCAATATTTATAAACTGGTATTAAAAAATAAATGTAGTATTTAGAATTTAAATATAGTATTTTTTAGTATTTTACTTAGCAGGAACTTGAAAAAGTTAACTTCTTGTGTGAGACTGCAGCGAATGCGGCTTTCTTGATTTGCCCAAACACTTTCGGTATGCTTACCACCTAAAGCTAATAAATGAACCAGATGTTTTTGGATCTTTGATCTAAGTACAGTTATGTGAGTCTAGAGTAGAGGTCTGCTACCCGACCCGAGCCCGACGGGTCCCGAAATAGTTTCGGGTCGGGTTCGGGTTAATTTTTTATGAATAGCTTCGGGTTCGGGTCGGGCTTATGGCTAAACTAAAACTATATGCAGGCTACGCTGCTTTCATAGACGCACGCACACACATTATTGTACACGGCAACACAGCACGGTAACTTTTATTAGTAAAATAGCTTCGACAGGCTACTGACTCGCAACGTTATATTTCTCTGCAATGAGGGGGTAAAATCGCTGTTTTTGAAGGAACTAAGCCTCGCTTGGAGAGAGAGACGCGCAGACGCAGGTTCACACACGCAACTTTCATCTCTCTCTCTCTCTCTCTGGCTCGCGCGCGCTAATTAAAATAAATTATATAATTAGCCTAATTAATTAAAATAAATGCGATCTTACCGCTCTGCATCTCTGTGTCTGATTTAAAGCAGGCCGTATGCTAACAAGCCTTAACTGACGAAAATGACCATAATTTGCACGATGGAAGAATTATCGTCTTGTCGTATACAACCATACAAGAACTCGGCAGAATTTATGTGACCGCTGCACCTGATGTTCATAAACTTTCATAACTGGTAAGTGTTTTTTCTTTTGCCTTGTGAACTGGCCGAGCCTTAATGATTCTGTTTCTTTACATGTATTTGTTTACTGACCATTTATGCAATCGTGAAATACAGCATTTTCTTTTTAATTGGCTATTCGTTGTGGGGACGATCTCGTTCACTTTAAAGCCCGTGCAGACCTCTAGTCTAGAGCCCAGACAGCAAGAACGTTTGGGCCGTTTGGGCCTGATAGCTGTCACATTTGGCCTAGGTATGGCATGGCTGAGCATATATGGGCCAAACTTTAACCGTATATGTTTTGCCATGGATTTAGAATTGGAGGGAATTTTCTTTTGGATGACAATTTTTTTGAGGTATATGGCCCAGATG
>NW_015654507.1:54147-54776 GCF_001515625.1 Sinocyclocheilus rhinocerous
AATTAATTCAAATAAATGCGATCTTACTGCACTGCATCTCTGTGTCTGATTTAAAGCAGGCCGAATGCTAACGAGCCTTAACTGACGAAAATGACCATAATTTGCACGATGGAAGAATTATCGTCTTGTCGTATACAACCATACAAGAACTCGGCAGAATTTATGTGACCGCTGCACCTGATGTTCATAAACTTTCATAACTGGTAAGTGTTTTTTCTTTTGCGTTGTGAACTGGCCGAGCCTCAATTATTCTGTTTCTTTACATTTGCTTACTGACCGTTTCATGCAATCGTGAAATACAGCATTTTTTTTAAATTGGCTATTCGTTGTGGGGGGAAAAAAAGAGAAAAGATTACGGGTTCGGGCTCTAAATTTAACTGTGCCGCTCGGTCGGGTCAGACGATCTCGGGTACGGGCTTCACTTTAAAGCCCGTGCAGACCTCTAGTCTAGAGCCCAGACAGCAAGAACGTTTGGGCCAAATGTGGCTGATAGCTGTCACATTTGGCCTAGGTATGGCATGGCTGAGCATATATGGGCCAAACTTTAACCGTATATGTTTTGCCATGGATTTAGAATTGGAGGGAATTTTCTTTTGGATGACAATTTTTTTGAGGATATGGCCCAGATG
>NW_015654507.1:54906-55034 GCF_001515625.1 Sinocyclocheilus rhinocerous
GCTGGCAGGTCAGTGGCAGTCCACATCTCAGCCCATTCAACAATGCTATTGGTTGCTTGTGTCTTCCCTAATTCCTATTGGTAGATTACTGAAGTTTTGAAAATATATCCGTTATTTCCCGCTCTGCT
>NW_015654508.1:0-533 GCF_001515625.1 Sinocyclocheilus rhinocerous
CGATAAAGATTGGTGGCCGATCTGTTGGTACATTATTAATTTGCTTTGTTCTGAAACAGGCACTAAATTGTTGAAATGTTGCATTTTTGTTTTGAGGAGTCTGTAAGTTCTGTAAGAAAACCATTGCTCTCCCTCTACAGTATCTGAAATAATTAATAATGACCCATGATCAAAGTGACTTGTCCTCTTCCTCTGTTAGACCACACTTACGCAGACTAAAATGTTGAACAGTAGAGGAAGGATTTACAAACACACGTACTTGCTACCAACATTCAGTGAGTACTGAGAATTACTGTAAATGTGGATTCTGTAGGGTTCACTTCATTTAAGATACTTCAATTGCACAATATGAAAATTTAAAACCATACTCACTGAATTGTGTCTAATTTACAGTGTTTATCCTGCAGTAGAGCAGCGATCTGATTCACTCGTGTGTCTCCTAGTTCACGTTTACTCAGATTCAGTTCTCTCAGGAGTAACGGATTTTCACCCACAATTCCAGTCACATACTGACAGGCTTCTTCTGCAGCAGG
>NW_015654509.1:0-237 GCF_001515625.1 Sinocyclocheilus rhinocerous
TGTTACAAACATCTTTCATGTGGGCAAGCTTTATTCCTAACATTGAATAAACCACCTTTCTCTAACAGAGAAAGAAGGTTTTCAGCATATGTGGGCTTGCATTCTGTTCCTTTGCTTAGTTGCACTTACATAGTGTTAATATGCACAGAAGCACTAAACTAAGCTTATTGTGATTAGAAGCTCTAACATGTTCATGAGCATAAAATTCCTAACACATTAAAATCTGTCTTTCTGCAT
>NW_015654509.1:617-6998 GCF_001515625.1 Sinocyclocheilus rhinocerous
TAACATTGCATAAACCAACTTTCTCTAACAGAGAAAGAAGGTTTTCAACATATGTGGGCTTGCATTCTGTTCATTTGTTTAGTTGCAATAACATAGTGCTACTGTTCACAGAAAAACTAAACTAAGCTTATTTTGCTTAGAAGCTCTAACATGTTCTTAGGCATTATATTCCTAACACGTTAAAACCTGTCTTTCTGCATTGCAGATAACATGTAATTTCACATGTTAGAAACATCTTTAATGTGGGCAAGCTTTATTCCAAACATTTCATAAACCAACATTCTCTAACAGAGAAAGAAGGGTTTTCAGCATATGTGGGCTTGCATTCTGTTCATTTGTTTAGTTGCAATAACATAGTGCTACTGTTCACAGAAAAACTAAACTAAGCTTATTTTGCTTAGAAGCTCTAACATGTTCTTAGGCATTATATTCCTAACACGTTAAAACCTGTCTTTCTGCATTGCAGATAACATGTAATTTCACATGTTAGAAACATCTTTTATTGTGGGCAAGCTTTATTCGTAACATTACATAAACCAACTTTCTCTAACAGAGAAAGAAGGTTTTCAGCATATTTGGGATTGCATTCTGTTCATTTGCTTAGTTGCACTAACATAGTGTTACTGTTCACAGAAACACTAAACTAAGCTTATTGTGACTAAACTAAGCTTATTGTGATTAGAAGCTCTAACATGTTCATGAGCATAAAATTTCTAACACATTAGAAATCTGTCTTTCTGCATTGCACATAAGATTTAATTTCACATGTAAAAACATCTTTAATGTGGGCAAGTTTTGTTCCTAACATTGCTTAAACCAACTTTCTCTAACAGAGAAAGAAGGTTTTCAGCATCTGCGGGCTTGCATTCTCTTCGTTTGCTTAGTTGCACTAACATAGTTTAACTCTGTTCACAGAAACAGTAAACTAAATTTTTGTGCTTAGAAGCTCTAACATGTTCTTAAGCATAATATTCCTAACACTTTCAAACCTGTGTTTCTGCATTGTAAATATTTCATTTCACATGTTAGAAACATATTTCCTGTGGGCAAACTGTAGTCTTAACATTTCATTAACCAACTGTCTCTAACTGAGAAAGAAGGTTTTCAGCAAATGTGGCTTGCTTTCTGTAAATTTGCTTAGTTGCACTTATATAGTGTTAATGTTCACAGGAGCACTAATCTAAGCTTATTGTGCTTAGAAGCTCTAACATGAGTTAATGAGCAGAAAACTCCTAACACATTAAAATCTGTCATTCAGCATTTCAAATAGCATGTAATTTCACATGTTAGAAACATCTTTCATGTGGCCAAGCTTTAATCCTAACATTGCATAAACCAACATTCTCTAACAGAGAAAGAAGCTTTTCAGCTTATGTGGGCTTGCATTTTGTTCATTTGCTTAGTTGTACTAACATAGTGTTACTGTTCACAGAAACACTAAACTAAGCTTGTTGTGCTTAGCAGCTCTAACATGTTGAAAAGCATTAAATTCCTACCACATTTAAATCTGTCTTTCTGCACGCAAATACCATTTCATTTCACAGGGTAGAAACATCTTTCATCTGGGCAAGCTGTAGCCTTAACATTGCTTAAACCAACATTCTCTAACAGAGAATGAAGGTTTTCAGCATATGTGAGCTTGCATTCTCTTAGTTTGTTTAGTTGCAATCACATAGTCTTACTGTTCACAGAAACACTAAACTAAACTTATTGTGCTTAGAAGCTCTAACATGCTCTTAAGCATAATATTCCTAACACTTTCAAATCTGTCTTTCTGCATTGCAAATAACATGTAATTTCACATGTTAGAAACATCTTTCATGTGGGCAAGCTTTAATCTTAACATTGCATAAACCAACATTCTCTAACAGAGAATGAAGGTTTTCAGCATATGTGAGCTTGGATTCTGTTAATTTGTTTAGTTGCAATAACATAGTGTTACTGTTCACAGAAACACTAAACTAAAGCTTATTGTGCTTAGAAGCTCTAACATGTTCTTAAGCATAATATTCCTAACACATTAAAATCTGTCTTTCTGCATTGCAAATAGCATGCAATTTCACATTGTAGAAACATCTGTCATGTGGGGCAAGCTTTAATCTTAACATTGCATAAACCACCATTCTCTAACAGAGAATGATGGTTTTCAGCACATGTGGGCATGCATTGTGTTCATTTGTTTAGTTGCAATAACATAGTGTTACAGTTCACAGTAAACTAAACTAAGCTTATTGTGCTTAGAAGCTCTAACATGTTGATAAGCGTAAAATTCCTAACACATTAAAATCTGTCTTTCTTAAAGGCAAATAACATTCCATTTCACATGTTAGAAACATCTTTCATGTGGGCAAACTGTAGTCTTAACATTTCATTAACCAACTGTCTCTAACTGAGAAAGTAGGTTTTCAGCAAATGTGGCTTGCTTTCTGTAAATTTGCTTAGTTGCACTTATATAGTGTTAATGTTCACAGGAGCACTAATCTAAGCTTACTGTGGGCAAACTGTAGTCTTAACATTTCATTAACCAACTGTCTCTAACTGAGAAAAGGTTTTCAGCAAATGTGGGCTTGCTTTCTGTTCATTTGCTTAGTTGCACTAATATAGTGTTACTGTTCACAGGAGCACTAAACTAATCTTATTGTGCTTAGAAGCTCTAACATGAGCTCATGAGCATAAAACTCCTAACACATTAAAATCTGTCATTCAGCATTTCAAATAACATGTAATTTCACATGTTAGAAACATCTTTCATGTGGGCAAGCTTTATTCCTAACATTGCATAAACCAACTTTCTCTAACAGAGAAAGAATGTTTTCAGCACATATGCTGAAAACCAACATTACATTAACCAACCGTCTCTAACAGAGAAAGAAGGTTTTCAGCATGTGTGGGCTTGCATTCTGTTCATTTGCACTAACATAGTGTAACTCTGTTCACAGAAACACTAAACTAAGCTTATTGTGCTTAGAAGCTCTAACATGTTCATAAGCATTAAATTCCTAACACATTAAAATCTGTCTTTCTTAAAGGCAAATAACATTTCATTTCACATGTTAGAAACATATTTCATGTGGGCAAGCTGTAGTCTTAACATTTCATTAACCAACTGTCTCTAACAGAGAAAGAAGGTTTTCAGCACATATGCTGAAAAGCAACATTACATTAACGAACTGTCTCTAACAGAGAAAGAAGGTTTTCAGCATTTGTGGGCTTGTATTCTGTTCATTTGCTTAGTTGCACTACTATAGTGTTACTGTTCAAAGAAGCTTATTGTGCTCAGAAGCTCTAACATTAATTAATGAGCATAAAACTCCTAACACATTAAAATCTGTCATTCGGCATTGCAAATAACATTTCATTTCACATGTTAGAAACATCTTTCATGTGGGCAAGCTTTATTCCTAACATTACATAAACCAACTTTCTCTAACAGAGAAAGAAGGTTACTGTTCACCGAAGCCCTAAACTATGCATCTTGTGATTCCCTTTGAATCCCTGCCCATCAACCATGGTGATTGCCAAGGGCATCTGTGCCCTGAACTTGAGGTGGAATGACAGGTGTCTAACCCATTACTCTAACAGAGTGCCTAAGGCCTACCGTCTGGGTTGGCTAGTGAGTTATGACTTCCATGACTTTGAACTGATTCTACCAATAATTGGACCCATCTCAGGTTCATTGATTCCAGAAGGAAGCTCAGGCCACACAGTGTCAACAGCACTCTTGAAGATCATCACCATAAGTTCAGTCATGCCAGTGGTCAAGGAGCAGGTGTTTAGAACAGAGCTAACAGAAGACCAACACCTTGCCGTGTATATAGTCTCTAACCACTCCACCTGCGAGAATAACAGCGTGACTGCGCCTCTGACTGTCCACGGCACAGAGGAAGTAATAACAGAAGAGCCATACCCAGGTTTTGAGACACAAGTCCAGCAAATTCTGAAAGATGCTGATGCCATACAGGAGGATGCAGACCACCACAAACTCCGCCAAGTCCTGTACAAATACTAAGAATCATTTGCCAAGGACTCTTTAGATTGTGGCCTCACTAACCTCCACGTTGTGCGTGTCCACGGCCAACCATCGACTATAGGAAACTGAACCAAGAGGTGCCATCGTCGCGATGGCCTATGACCCAGCTGGAACAGGAGATACCAAGAATCAGAGGAGCCACAATCTTCTCCACTCTTGATGTGGCCTCAGGATTTTGGACTATACCAGTGCATCCAGATGACCAACACAAGCTGGCTTTCACCTTTTGCAATCGGCAGTACACCTTCACCAGGTGCCCATTCGGCTATGCCAACTCACCAGCCGAATTTAACATCTTCCTCAACAAAGTATGCCCGGATGCCATGGTAAGAGGGAACTTAATCTATGTGAATGAAATTCTGATGAAACATGGTGGCTGATCACCTGAAAGAAACTGACCATGTCCAGCACCAATTGACCACTGCCGGTGCCAAGATTGCCCTCCACAAAGGACAATGGTGCAAAACCAAGGTCAATTACGTGGGCATACTCATCGGACCACTGTCCTTCTGAAAAAGGTCTGCCCCTTCGTCTGGACAGACAATCAGCAAAATGCCATGAATGCGCTGAAACGACATCTGTGCATTGCTCCATGTCTGGCTTACCCAGATCCACAGAAGGAGTTCTACTTGGACGCTGGATTCTCCAGCCACTGCCTCAGCGCTGGTATATACCAACGGCATGACCAGGACAAAAGAGTGGTCGCATATGCCAGCAAGACTCTTCTTCCCCCAGAGTGCAAATACTCAGACTGTGAGAAAGCCCTGCTCTGTACTGTATGGGCCATCCAGAGATTCTCCAACTACATCGGAGCACAGAAAGTGATCATAGAAACTTGTCACCAGCCTGTCACATTCCTCAACAGCCAGCGCATCCGCGACGGTGTGGTAACAAACTCACGCATAGCCACATGGCTAATGGCCCTCCAGGGGCGCAATGTAGAAGCACGATATGCTCAAAATCACAAGTCTGCACTGGGTAACGGCCTGGCAGCCTGCCAAAGCTGCTCCAATGACACACCAACTGAGATCGTAGAAGCAGAAAGGCCCCAACTACTGCCACCTACCTGCCACAGGTATTTTGACGAGAATGTCTGCCAAGGCATGCCCACACCATCAAACCACAGAGCCCCACTGCAGCGCAGAGAAGTCACATTTCCTTGGTCAGACCTCCAAATTGACTGGGTCGGACCCTTACCTAGGTCAACAAGGGGCAACAAGTTTTTCCTCACAGTTGTGTGCCAGTTCACCAAGTGGGTAGAGAAATTACAGCATACCTCCTGATGCCCACTGCAGCGCAGAGAAGTCACATTTCCTTGGTCAGACCTCCAAATTGACTGGGTCGGACCCTTACCTAGGTCAACAAGGGGCAACAAGTTTTTTCCTCACAGTTGTGTGCCAGTTCACCAAGTGGGTAGAGAAATTACAGCATACCTCCTGATGAATCACATCTTCTCCAGGTTTGGGCTGCCACTGAGAGTCAACTCAGACAGAGGCACCCACTTCATAGCTGAGATCATGCAGCAGATTTGGAAACTTCTGGGAGTACAAGCGCAACTGCACATCAGTCACAATCCAATCTCTTCGGGCCAAGTGGAATGGACGAATCAGACTGTGGTCAGCATGCTAAGAAAATATGTGTCTGCTAACCAAAAGGACTGGGATGTAAAACTTCCCCTGGTGCTCATGGCCATCAGAGCAACTCCACATGAGTCAACAGGTGTGCCTTCCTTTGAACTAATGACAGGCCGGCAAATGACACAAATCTCCCCTGTCGCATATCGGATCAAGCTGAGCCGGGGACAGAAAGAACCAGTTTTCAGATGGGTCCATCGTAACCAGATCAAGAGACATGTTAGTGACTAGACTAGTTAGTGCTAACTAGGCCCCGCTGTGGTTCTCAAAACGAAAGACTGTCCTATCCAGTCCAAGCATCTCCACCACTGATCCACTGTCTTTCTTCTTCTCTGTATCAGGATGTTGCTGTGGCTCACCATCCTGTGCCTCCAGCCAAACAGAGGACAGCCACAACCCGATATCACATCACCAGGTCCAGCATCAGGCATTGCACTGAGGGACCAACCTGGACTTCTCGTGACCAACTGTAGGACTCACACCCAAAAGGTGTACGTCTGACTCGACCCCCTAAATGTCTACCGGACACATTATCCCCAGGCACCTGCACACTACAGTTGGGCAAGCGCACGATGGACTGAGAATACCCTCGCTCATGCAGAAGCCGATATCAAACACATGCTCTCTCAGTTGGGGCCAAGCCTCGCGCACAAGTCACAGAAACACAAGCAAAGATTGTGGGAAATCAGTGGCTCGTCAACATGCCCATCCGTACCG
>NW_015654509.1:7376-15264 GCF_001515625.1 Sinocyclocheilus rhinocerous
ACAGAGTCAACGGGGTGCAAAGGTCCATGAACAGGTGCACAGCTGCCCTTCCTCGAACCTTCAAATGGAGCCACCGGAAAAGAGGGACCCAGGCTGAGACAATGCTGAACCTGACCAAGGTTAACACCCAAGCTCAGGATCCAAAGGCTGAGAAAAATTAGAAACCACCTGCCATCTGGCCTTCCTGATCCACCTGCCTTCTAACAATCAGGATCCACGTGCCATCCGATCATACAGATCTTTCTTTTTCCAATATTGAAGCATTACGGTGGCATTTGTTTAATAGGACTTTTTTTTGCAGTTCAGTAATAACTGAATGTCAAAACCTAAGAAAGAGGCCACTTTATGATGTTCATTCATCATGAGTTATAAGCTGAAATCATAAATGAATCTGCAACTTCAAGCTTTTGATTCAGCAATGCACTAATGTTTGCTGTGAAACAATATTGCAATTGCTTAGAAACAATTTACTTTGAATTATTAAAAGGGTCAAGAGACTAAGTAAAGCAAACCTTGACCACAATTATGGTGGCATCGTGTGTGTTATTTTTTATTTTTTATTTTTTTTAGTTGATTCCATCCAAGGCTGTGGTTGAAGTCAGTTGTAGTTCTTGTGTTTCTCTTTTCTTCAGTGATGTTGATTGTTAACAGCAAATGTTCATCACTAATGTGCAATCATCATTTAATTAGTCACTTAATTATCTCATTAACTTTAACTCTTTGAGGACTTGGGATTTGACTTGAGACTTGCTTGTGACTTGAAAGGAATTACTTGGTTCCTCCTCTGGTGAAATCAGCTGCGGAGTTCATGGGTGGAATAAACATATGGCAGGACCATTACTTTCCGACCCCTGGACTTTATACCTCTGCCAACCGCTGGGTCAAAACAACCCAACCGCTGGGTTTGTCCCTTTTTAACCCAGCGCTGGGTTATATTTAACCCAGCATTTTTTAGAGTGTAGGATTTTGTGATTTGCGCCATACTCTTTCTGCAGCTCTGAGCTTAGAACGATGCTCATGGAGAACACCAAGGGGCAGAAGAGGTGGTACGAGCTGGCCTGGAAGACAAGGGGCAGACAGTGTCTAAACAAGACGTAAGAGTGGAGCAGAAAGTATCAGTAGCACTGATAACATCAAGAGATGATAACTGTTCAGGGGAAGGAAGCGAAGACGAAACCATGGCAGATAGCCGGGAGGGTGAGCGTGAGCATAGGTTACGTCGAAAAGTGACATGTGGAGGGGTATGTGTTGTGAACCATGTTGAGGTTAAGAGTGAGGAGGAAGTGATCCGAGGTGAGCAGTGTCGTGTGTAAATAAGGTCCAGTTGGTTGCATGATTTGTGAGTAGCCGTAGTTAATACTCCCTTGAGATCAAAAGAGGCAAGCAGAGTGTGGAAGTCTGCAGCCTGAGGTTTATCTAGGTGGATGTTGAAGTCTCCAAGCATGACTAGGGGAGTACCATCCTCAGGAAAGTTCGAGAGCAGAACATCTAATTCTTCCACAGAGATAGTAAAGGATTAAATTTCTAATCATTAGAGATAAGCAGACCAGTACCTCCACCTCTTCCAGTCAGGCGGGGGGAGTGGGAAAAAGAGAAATTATTGGAGAGTGCTGCAGGTGTAGCATTGTCCTTTGGTTTGATCCACGTCTCTGTTAGGACCATGAGGTTTAGTCTTGAATGACTTGTAATAGAAGTAATATAATCTGCTTTGTTTACAGCAGACTGGCAATTCCAGAGACCAATAGAAAAAGAAAGTAGTGTATTAGTAGACATAGGCAAAGTGCGCAGTTTGTTAGGATTGCGCTGCCTACAGTGTGTGATGCATGGTTTGCGAGTGGTAGTGATAGTAGGGATCTGGAAACACATAGTAAGAATTGGTTATAAAAACTGAAAACAGAAGGGAAACAAGTAGTAGGAAAGAGAATGATTCAAAAGCGATACTTATGTCCCTTGCCGGTGTCCCTGCTCGGTGGAGTCGAACGGTAGAGTCAATGGTCTTTACACTCTTCGGTCTTCACACAAAGAGTGCTGCAGGTGTAGCATTGTCCTCTGGTTTGATCCACGTCTCTGTCAGGGCCATGAGGTTTAGTCTTGAATGACTTGTAATAGAAGTAATAAAATCTGCTTTGTTTACAGCAGACTGGCAATTCCAGAGACCAATAGAAAAAGAAAGTAGTGTATTAGTAGACATAGGCAAAGTGCGCAGGTTGTTAGGATTGCGCTGCCTACAGTGTGTGATGCATGGTTTGCGAGTGGTATTGATAGTAGGGATCTGGAAACACATAGTAAGATTTGGTAATTAAAACTGAAAACAGAAGGGAAACAAGTAGTAGGAAAGAGAATGATTCAAAAGCGATACTTATGTCCCTGCTCGGTGGAGTCGAACGGTAGAGTCGATTGTCTTTAAACTCTTCGGTCTTCACACGAGGAGGGCTTCACACAAGTGCTTCTGCGGTATACTAAGCTTTTTATATTCATCTAACAAAACTCAAATTGAATTCAGCTGGACACACTTTCCTGTTTATCACAACAAATGGCCAAGCAAAGCGCACGACACTGACAAGGTACGCGATACAGTACGAGACCAAACACGATTTCCGACACTGACAAGGTACGCGATACAGTACGAGACCAAATGCGATTTCAGCACGTCTCCATACAGAAAACAAATCAAGCATTTCCTAGCAACGACAACTGTGCTAAACACTGAGACAAGAAATAAATACACTTACGAACTGCTTTTAACTTCTGCTGATTGACTGCTTCTCTCAAAGATTATTTCTTTACACTGTGTTTTGCTGGAATTGAGCGTTTTTAATTTGAAAAGTTCTAGACACACCTCTAAAATAGCTGTCATGGAATGTGTGGTATGAAAAAACTAACAGTGAACCATTGAAACGTAAAAGTAGGCTACGTCAAATAATTATTACAATAAGTTAGGCTCCATTGTGTAACAAGCAAATTAAAATGATACACATTTATGATTCACAATATGGAAAGAGGTAATAAAACAGTTCGTTAAGAGCATGACTCAAACATGCCATTAATGGGCTTATTCAAGTCCACTTTTATTTTTTTTGTTATTTTTATCCATTCTGCATCTCCCACATATGTGTGTTTTACACATAGGTCTGTGTTGCAAGTTGGTGAATGAAGATACTTGCCAGGTTACATGTCACTACTCTGCTTTATTAATTTATCCAGTGTAAAACCCAGACACCACCACACAAATGTGTTTTTTTGTTAATGACTGTCCTACTACAGGATTTAACACAGAATAACAGCTCACTACCAGTTACACTGAAACAATCTGTCATAGGCAATTCTAGTTGCGTTTTTCATCAATTAATTTCTTAAATTATCCTTTGACTATGTTCTGGCCCACCATCTAGTGGCCAACATTTTTTTTTGGCCCGATGCCAAACTTACTTGCCGACCCCTGGTGTAGAGGGAGAAGAGCAGTGGGCAGAGGACGCAACCCCAAGGAGCACCAGTGCTGGTGGTGTGGTTGTTGGATGTAATTTTACCAATCCTCACTAGCTGTTGCCTATCTGTCAGAAAGCTGGTGACAGACAGAGCTAGGAACAGAGAGCTGGATTAGTTTGGTCTGGAGGAGTGTTGGGATGATGGTGTTGAAAGCGGAGCTAAAGTCCACAAACAGGATCCTCACATAAGTCCCTGTTTTGTCCAGATGTTGCAGCATGAAGTTGCAGTCCCATGTTGACTAATAATGAGTGAGAGGTGGTTCTCCTCACACCAGTGTGTCAGAGTGTGCGCACCTTCTCTCTGTAGGCTGTCTAGTCATTGTCAGTGATCAGGCCGGCACAATTTACAAAATTATCTTTAAAATACAGTATCTGAAAATGGGACATTTCTTTTTTTTCTTTCTCCTTTCTTATTTATATCTATAACTTTTTCTTTAACATTAGTTAATGTATTAGGTATAATGACCTAACAATAAGCAATATTGTAGGATAAACGAATGGTGTAATGTGATCTGTGATTTGTCACCATATCCTTATTGTGTGTCATAAATATTTAGCATTTATATAAAAAAAAATGTTTTATTATTTATTTATTTTTGATGTAAATATAGGATAGTGTGGGACTTGGGATTTTTCCCCAAGGGATCAAAATTGCCCAAGTATTACCACTAGGAGGAGTCATAATGCAAAATAAACACTCAGAAAACTTAAGCTTTCATAATAAAAATTTTTGTATTTTTTGTCATTATAAGCTAGTGTAATAAAAACAGTTTTAAAAAATCATTAGAAACACTGGTTTAAACATTAGCCTAACTTTTGTATCCCTACAAACTTTTTTTTTAATCTTCACCAGCTTAAAGAATTCATTTTATTGTGTGTAACATATCTGTCTGTGTGGGTTCTGTGAATTGCTTCTTGTTAAGTTTTGACTCCACCCTGTAAAGCAGCAACACTATGAATGGCTGAGCTGTCAGGTTAACTGTAGAGTACTGTGAATGTTTTTCCTGAGCAAACCACTGCTCTGCTATTTTTGACAGCTGTAATAACCAACAGCTTGACCTCTAGCTGCTTTTGTGGATGTACAGATTTAAAAAGCATGATCTCATTTTAAAACTTCTCTACTGATGCCATCAGCACTCTAGTGTTTCAGTGTAATTTTCATTCTGAAACTAACATGCACTGAATGTGAAAAAACTTTCTTCCTAGGTTATATCAGCCCTAGGTGAAGCACATATTAATGAATATTGTCAAATTAATTAAATATGGTAAATATTGTAACTATAAGGTTTAAAATAAATAAATAAATAAATAAGCAGTTGTAATTAGATTGAATACATGATTGTGATTGATTGAAAAACTTGTTTGCCATGTAATGATTAGAATGATTATAGAAAGTGAGTGGTTAAGAAAATGTACAAGATGCATCCAGAAACAAAATGCATACTGTCAAGGCAAAACATTTCAAAACACCAAAGTAAAGTTTCTTTTATAGTTGATGTTAACATGTCATAGGTTAAAGAACATAAAATGCCAACTTGTTAAGTTGGATGTAGTAAATCAGGGCCGTGTACAAGTTGGTGGCCTGGTGACTAAAGCCACTGTCCCACTCATCAGCTGAGGTGATTTCAGCCACTGCTGCTCAAATGCCTGTGCACATCCCTGATTTAAACAATTTAATACACATTTATACAACATACAAACAAAAATGGCTGCCCACTGCTCCGGGTGTGTGTTCACTACTGTATGTGTGCACTTGGATGGGTGAAATGCAGAGCACAATTCAGAGTATGGGACACCACTTGGCCACACATCCTTTCCTTTCCTTTCCTTTCCTTTCCTTTCCTTTCCAAATGCAGGGGTGCAACTCTGGTCTAACAGGTGAGGGGGACCAAAACTGAATGTTGGGTAATAGTCAATTTTGCATTTCAGTTACAGCATTCATTTTAATATGCAAGGTGTTATGTGTTATGTTATTAATAATAATTCCCATATACAGTATATACAGTGCCCTCCATAAGTATTGGGACAGTAATGACAAAATGCTTTGTTTGCTGTGTAGTCAAGACATCTGCAAATATGATTAAAAGATGAATGTGAGCCAAAATTACAGAATGTCACATTTTATTATTAGCTGTTTCAACACATACTGTATATGTTTTACCAAATAAAAAGGACAGCACTTTTAGAGTTCATCCCACTATTTGATGTGAGCATAAGTATTGGGACAGTTAAACGTAAGGCAGATGTAAAAGATATACAGTTATTATTTAGTTGCAGATCCCTTGCATGTAATCAGAGCAGTGTCTAGACATCACCAGACTATTGGTCTCATCCTTTGAAATGCTTTTCCCCAGTCTTTAATGCAGCCAATTCCAACTGTTGCTTGTTTTGGGGAGTTTCTGCCTTAAGTCTAACTCTTCAGCTGGTGAAATTCATATTCAATCGAATTCAAATCTGGAGATTGATTTGGGCAATCTATTTCTTTGCCCTGATAAACTCCTTGACTGAACTAGCAGTGTGTTTTGGGTCATTGTCCTGATGCAATATGAAGCACTTTCCGCTACTGTCATCATACATTAAGTCATCATTAAAACTGAGAGGGCCTGTTCCAGAGACAGCCATGTATGACCATGCCATGACACCACCTCCACCATGCTTTACAGATGAGGTTGTATGCTTGGGATCATTTGCAATTACTTTTTTCTCCACACTTTTGCTTTCCCATCACTTAGATAAAGGTTAATCCTTGTCTCATATATATACTGTGTTTCCCCTGCCAGCAGGGCCGGATTTACCTCTTTTCGTGACATAGGCAAAACAAATTTTTGGGCCCCCCTTCCCTATTAATATAATAGGCCTAATATTACCACCCAAGCGAACCAAAAAAAAATCTTAATCAGTGGAAACTGTTACAGTGTTATCTATAGCACTTGCTATAGCTTGCTTTCAGTCAATAAAAATTTAATGTAGTTCTAAATTTGTTTCAGAACTGAGAAAGACCATTCCATTAATAGGTGCAGCGTCGTGGCCACATAACTATTTTGGGAGTGCATTATTTCTCTAATAATTTTAACAGCCTGGAGTCACAACCACACATCAAGACATTGTTCAGACATTTGACATGTTTCCGTCCATGTGTGTAACAAATTTTTTACGCACCTCATCCCAAACCTTCCGTTGCAAATCCTAAAACGTCATTTTAGAGCTAATAACGGGGGCTTGAGCTTTTGATATGTAGGCTAATGCAGTTATTAATGCAGCCTACATAAAAAAGGTTAAAGACACGGAAATAGTTGGTCATTTTTTACCCTATTGTTTGTTATATTTATTTGCTCAATGTCTTCTGTGGTTTTGGTTCTTTTACTGTTGTAGATAGCCCATAGTATAACAAAAATATTATATATCTCTTCATTGTGTTTGGGCCCCCCTGGACGAGCGAGCATAGGCACGCATAGAATGCCTATGCGTTAATCCGGCCCTGCCTGCCATTATATTAGGGGGTGCGCCCCACTTAAATTGCAGAATTATTTGCTCATCTACATGGACACACCTCTCATGGCTACGAGGACTCTACGGCAAGTCGGAGCATCCAGTTTGCAAGAGCGCAAAGATGGCAAGGACAGCCCATACAATTCTAGATATAGGGGAAAAATGCCCCTGAATGAGCTTTTGTCTCATAAAGTTATCACACGAGTCACGAATGATTACAAATTTGGAAGTGATTTTATACAACAGTTAAATTAATGAGAATTTAATATTATTATTTTACTATTATTATATTACATGTTGAGTATCATTTCAGTTTAAAAACATAGTTGGGGATAATTTCACAAAAATTAAATTTCTGTTTATTTACATTTACATTTACTTACCCTGATTTTCAAAACCTTATGTCTTTATTGCTTTTGAGGAGCATAGGAAGATATTTTGAAGAATGCTGGTAACCAAACTGTTTTAGTCTGTAAATATATGTCGATTCAGATGCAGCTTCTGAAAAAAAAGTATAGCAGGCGTAATTCTAAATTAAATATTTATTTTTAAAGCCACATTTTGTTTGCTTTTTGTCATTTTTTGCTTTTTTCATTTAACACAATTATATGACTTTAAAATATCTTTTCAGGGTTCTTTTTCTTCCTTTTTAAAAACATAATAACATATGATAAACTGAAATGATACTTGATGTTTACAATAAAGAACTTACAAATACTAGATATAGGGAATATAGTAATCACACGACACAAATGAGTGCAAATTTGGAAATTATTTTATACAACAGTTAAATCAATAAGAAATTTTATGGTAAGTCTTGGAATATATTGCAAAATATATTTATAATCAGTGGTGGAAATGGACAAAATTCACTGGGGGACCTAACTTGGAATATATACGTTTATATATTTACA
>NW_015654509.1:15282-24165 GCF_001515625.1 Sinocyclocheilus rhinocerous
TCTCGATATATATATATATGATACACAGGCTAAATAACAGCACAAATATTTTGACTGTCCCTTATACTGGGCTGCTTATACTTTATTATAAGTATAATTATATAATTATGACAATATTACAATATTTTTAGTCAGTTTATAATGTAATACATTTCTCATAATGTAATAATTGTTATTACATTATGAGCTCAAGATTTTATTACATTTTGACGAAATTATTACATTATGAACATTTTATTACAATAATAATGTAATACTTATTACATTATGTGCAGTTTTTACATATGTGCAGTTATTACATTATGAGTTGCTACATAGCTTGTGGCGTTAACTTAACGTCGGTCGGCGTGTGGCGTTATTTTAACGCGTGGTGGCGTCTGCCGTTAACTTATCGCCTAACGGCGCTTATTTAACGCCTGGCGGCGTTATGAAAACGGCGTTTTAATATTGATACGGTACATTATGTGCAGTTTTTACATATGTGCAGTTATTACATTATGAGTTGCTACATAGCTTGTGGCGTTAACTTAACGTCGGTCGGCGTGTGGCGTTATTTTAACGCGTGGTGGCGTCTCCCGTTAACTTATTATGGAACGCCAAACGGGTCACAATTCGCCATTAACCAGACGCCTGGTGTGCAGAAAACGCCGTATTTTACAACAACGCCATAAAAAATGGCGTTTTGTAGTACAGACGGCGTAAATTGCTGCGTTTTCACAGCAGAACCACCGTTAATGTCGGCATTCATTTATTGAAAGCCAAATAGTTCAGAATTCACGTGCTTTTCACTGCCGCATCAATATCAAAAAGCTGTTTTCATAAGACCGCTAGGCGTTAAATAAGCACCGTTTGGCGTTCCATACTACACATACTGAAGCGCTCGTGACGCTTGCGGTGATATTAACGTCTGCCGTCTCACTAAATGAGGACATAAATACGTGAACAATATCTCCATAACTGGTCTGAGAGTCACTTATGAGCATTTGACCGTTTCATTTGAGTAAAACTATCCTTTTACAGAACCTAAGAAATGTAAAGGTATTCACGGCAATCCGTCAAAATAAAAGTTCGGTTTACCTTGAAGTCATTGTGGCAGAAATACACTGTAAAAAAAAATCCTTAAATTTACGGTAAAATACCGGCAGCTATGGTTGCCAGAACTTTACCTTAAAAAATACGGTAGCAACATCTTAGGTTTTACATAACTGTTTAAATTTACAATGAAAAACTGTATTTCATTAACTGATACAATGTTAATATGCAAACCTTTGCGTTAACTCATTTTATTTGCAGAAACCGACTGCATTTAATTTGGCCAATTGACATTTGTTTATAAACAAATATTTATAATGTTTAAATAACGCAAGCATATTGGTCTTAAGAACTACTTTGCTTAAACCCATGAAAAAAAAACTACTGATTTATGTAAAGTCATTAAAAGCATCAATTCAGCTCAAATCTCACACATTCATGTGTGATTAAAACTATCGAAGAGACTCACGCTGCATCAGTAACTACACAGTTACTGACTTTAAATAAAACAACAAGCAGTATAACATCAGTCTGTCGCTGTCCGTCCTTGACTTAAACACAGGCTCTGCTCTCCAGCACAATGGTGACCCACAAAACACAACAGGAAGTTGACTGTTAGGTTTTACAGTATTTTGCTGTTTTCTTTTCTTGATTTTACGGTGAAATACCGGCAGCTATGGTTGCCAGTAATCTACAGTTTTTTACAGTTTGCTTCCGTAAATTAAATTAACAGTATATTTCTGTTAAAAATACATGTCACAGTGTGTTTTCCTTCATCTCACACATTTAACCCCTTTAATCCCACAGCAAAATCCTCAGTTTTTAAGGGCACTTATATGTGTCCACACTACAGTGTTGAAGTGACACTGAAGCGGTGATGACGTTAATGAGATAATTAAATGAGGATTGAGCATTAGTGATGAACACCTGTTAACAAGCAGAATCACTGGAGGAAAGAGAAACAAGAGCAGAGAAACACAACTTGATGACCAAAGATGAAATCAACTGAAAATAAAACAAATTAAATTTATCAAGATCTCAGCAGAGGAGGATATTGAGCATTAGTGATGAACACCTGTTAACAAGCAGAATCACTGGAGGAAAGAGAAACAAGAGCAGAGAAACACAACTTGATGACCAAAGATGAAATCAACTGAAAATAAAACACATTAAATTTATCAAGATCTCAGCAGAGGAGGATTAAACAGCTCCACAAACAGTATCACCACACTGTTAAAAATTTCCTGTAGAAATTACATTAACTTACTGGCAGCAGTTCGCCAGTAACTTACTGTAAATTAAACTTACAGTAAAAATACTGTATTCATATTTACAGTATAATTTAACTTGCTGTAAATGTATTTACAGTATGTGTACTGTACTTTTAGTTTTTTACTGTAAAATATGCGGTAATTTTATGGTCTTTTCTCCAGTAACATATTGAAATACAAGAAATATATATATATACAGTGGGTACGGAAAGTATTCAGACCCCCTTAAATTTTTCACTCTTTGTTATACAACACACATTCATGGGATTAAACAGCTCCACAAACAGCATCACCAGCTTCTTATTACTAACCAGTGTGACTTTATTTCTGTCATATGTGTACAAAAGCTCTTATTGAGATTTTAGGTGTTGTACTTTCATTTGAAGTCACCATAATGGCGATCGGTGTTTGCTTTAGTTGGGCTCTTGAACCTTGACTTTTTAAAAATAGTTTTTCTTTGGTTGCTTAAGTTTGCTGTGTTTATTTAACGCTGTTTTTATAGCAAGAAAAGCCAACAGCCTCTATGATCCGATAAAACTAGTGGCTGTGATGTCAAGACCATCATGAACTAGTCTGATTCACTGATCTCACCTAATGTTTAATCTCTTATTAAATGTGTAACATATAACTAATACTCTTGAGCTGCACCACTGATACTACCGCAATCATTGTGAAACATTCCTAAGCACAATATACACAAATAAAAGCTTTGAACTATGGCAGAACTTAAACACACACAGACATCAACAGTCAGCCTATGAATCTCAACATTGGTGACAATCAAAAAAAATTGTTCATGCTGCAATGCATGCTGGGGGTTTTGTACTGGCACCCAGCATGCATGTTTTTTTTTTATTAATTATAGTCACCATTGTTGAGATTCATGTGCTGATTCTTGATGTCTGTGTGTCTAAAAGGTGCTTTAGCTCTAAAGATTTTGTGCATGAAATGTTTTTAAATTTCTTCACAATAGTTTGTCAAATCTTGTAGAGTCATAGTAGTACTATAAACAAAAAAATCAACCCATGTAATTAGACACTAATTGAGATCAGTGAATCAGATCATGAGATGATGATTTCATTATTAATAATTATTGGACCCACTTCATTACTATTTCTTTTGGCTTTTCTTGTCATAACAAACGTGCTTTACATACACAGATACAACAGCAAAGAAAAACTTACATTAAGGCTTCAAGGGTCAAGAGCCCAACTAAAGCAACCACTGATCGCCAAAATGGTGAGGCCAAACAAAACATTTTCAATACAATATAATTCTCAAAGAATTTTTGTAGATATATCACAGAAATAAATTGAATCTGGTTCAGGGGCGTAGATTACGCGGGGGACGTGTCCCCCCCACTTTTTATATCACGTAAATTCGTCCCCTGCACTTTTTCGGGCAAGTGTGTTCGCATAGAGGTTTTCAAGAGTCGGTGTGAATAAATATAGATTTACATTCAAAGAGACATGATAGTCTGTGCATGATCTGTTGTTTTATTCGGACCCAGAATAAGGCGAGATGAACATCACGGAGCGCTAAACACTCATGCAGTGTGTGTTTCATTCATACTCGAAGCCGGAGGGCGCTCTCGCGCAGAAAGTCGTACGAGGAAATTCCTAATATTATGGACAAAAGCGTCCAGCTACCGCTGTATGAAAACAGTTGTTTTAAGAAAAACAGAAACGTTTGGAAACATGAAGACATTAAACATACGACTGCAACAATATATGGTTTATAACCTTACAATACAATATTTCTTCAATGTTTTTAATTGTAATTTTAAATCCCCTTTATTTAAAAAAAAGTTTAATTTTCATTAATTAAAATATAAATTAAATGAATGTTTTATGCCTTAAAAATTGTGAATACACAACACAGAATTTTTGAGGGAAAAAATCATAGGGCTATTGTAAGAATAAATGAAACGTGCTTTTATGCTTTCAAATAATTATACATGCTAAAACACAGAATTTGGTTACAATAAAACATAAGGTTGGAAAAAATAAAACATTTCATAGGGCCCTAAACATTTAATTTTTGTTAAACTTTTAATAAATTGATGTTAAATTGCTTAAGTTTCATGATTTTAATTAATTAGACATGCTTTTTGCTTAATACAATTTAATTTAACCATTAAAAAGATAGATAGATAGATAGATATAGAAATGATTATTAATAAAATTTTTAAGGAAAAAGAAAAAAGTTAATGTTTTCATTCTTTTTTACTCACGCCCCTCCCTCCCTTCTGAATTGGCGGCTTGTTAAAACCAATAAATCCTAATGGAATAGGCCCTATGTGCCAAAACACACTACAGAAAACCTTTTTTTTTAAAATTTTTTTAATGGTTTTAATTTTTCAATGTTTCTCCTTTCAGCAGGGCTGGGAATTGCCATTGCCCAAATGTTCTAACTGAGTCATGCGGTGCAATGCTGTGAGTCAAGTGTGATTTGTTGGTGATATCTGTCAAAGAGCAGATGGTGTTCATATTTTTTTAAAACATCACTCACAATGCTTTAATTTGTCACTGATTTCCTGGGTACTCTTGGCCAGTTGTCTATAGGATGTTTATGTTAAATAATACACCAGTTGTCTATAGGATGTTTATGTTAAACAATACACCGATGAAGCGCGGAGCAGTAGAATTCCTGCCTTGTTTGGATTTCCCTGCAAACGTCAGTTTGAAAAGAGAAAGCGCAGCTGCTTCGCTCCGCCCCGTGACTGGGGCGAAGCAAAGAGCGTTTGTCCCGTTACATCAGTGAGTGCGCCCAGAGGCTTAAACCCAGAGAAACTAGAATGCTTGAAAGACAAGGGGGAAAAGTTCCGTTTCCTCCCGTCAAATTGTGAGGAAAATGGCGAGTCTGTGGAGACTAAAGCGATTGAATAAGGAGAAGGGTTATGTGAATGGAGTATATCTTTGTAGTGAGGTGAGGAAACATTCTGTCTTCAGTGGAGTATGGCACAACGCGAGCCTTCGTTGCATGGAAAAGGAAGCGTCAACTTTATAGACGTTTCAGCGTGACGCGTTTTCACTTCAGTAATGTGGATTGTACGCGCCCTGGGCAGCTACCGAAAAAGCTGTCTTCATCGAGCAAGACAGAAGTGACCAGCGAGCTTCAATATCATCATTTGGATGAGTTTAACCGATGCATATTCTGATCGATACATCTGAAATATGTTTACCTCACGTATAACGGGACAACACTCACCTTCGGGTCGCGCAACGTGTACGCGAACGCACTTTGCAGATGTTAGATAATCACAGTCGTTAGTCATTTGACTCCAGCATGCACATGTCTGTTTGAGAGATTGTTGCGTATGAGTGATTTGCTGTACTGACTGCGCGATGGCCCTCAGGTCCAGAAGACCATTGGTGAGCGTCATCGTGGGGTTTTTTCTTGGCTTCACAGCCGCATCGTGGCTGGTTATGCCCAGAGTTGTGGAGATCAGTGTGAAGAACAGAAGGTCTTCAGTGTGTACATACTACAGTAGCGGCAGGGCTCAGGCTAAAGTTTCAGACACTGCCCACAGTACCTCATCTACCATTGGCAGACACAAGCATCTGCAGCCACTATTCTCCAGCCAGGAAGGCAGTGATGAAGGTGAAGAGGATCTTTATAGGACAGGGAACAGTAGTGATGGAACTGGTCCTGTACCTCCAGCTAGCTTCTTGTATGTGGGGGTCATGACAGCTCAGAAGTATTTGGCCTCCAGGGCTGTGGCTGCCTACAGGACATGGACCCCCAACATCCCTGGGCGGGTGGAGTTCTTCTCCAGTGAGGGCTCTGAGAAGGTGCCCCTGCCAATTCCAATGCCTGTCATCCCGCTGACAGGAGTGGATGATTCATACCCTCCGCAGAAGAAATCTTTCATGATGCTGAAGTACATGCATGACCATTATTTGGATAAATACGAGTGGTTTATGAGGGCTGATGACGATGTCTACATTAGAGGTGAATAATAGGGGTATGATTAAAAAGGGGACCTTGTTGAAACATTTTGATGAATAGTAGAGCTTGAAAAATATTTCTACGACCAACAGCCTTTGAAATTTTGGCAATAAGTTAAATGGTCTTTTCCTGGAAAATTAGAGAAAGTACAAAGTTTTGGAAGCCTGTTGTAGGACCATCGAGTTTTTTTGCTTTGTGAATTTGCGTTTTCATTGTGCATGTTATTTTCTTGACAGTTGAGCTTCCACCAATTACTTATTACTGTAATGCATCCAGACATTTTACTCTAAACACTAAATAACTATTTTTATATATTAGTGTAATGACCCTAGTAAAAAAAACACAAAAAACCTATGCCATAATTGATTCAAAATACATTTATTTCATACTAAGTATACTTCAAATCTATTAACATATGTATTGACATATCATTTTATTTGGAGTATTTCTTAATTGCATAATGCACATTTCTTAATATTATGATTAAAATGTGTTTTAATATCACTATTAATAAGGATTGTATGATCTCTGTATAATATGAGTCTTTAAATGCAAGTGCACCTGAAGTATACTTGCAATAGTTCCACTTTAGCATAATCAAATATAGTTATATAGTTGGGCTTTAGTACTACTTTAGCACTATTAAAGTGCATTAAGCACAAGTTTAGTTGTTCCAATTTAGCAGACTTTAAGTATACCAGTTTAGTGTACAAAAAAGTACAATTGCAGGCTATTTTTATTAAGCACATAAATATGTAAATGTATTTGTAGTATAAATAACTGTATTTCAAATATATTTTAGTATTTTTGTTCACTAGGGCAGAATTGGAGGGTAAATAAAAATAACTTGTCTGTCAACACAAATACATTGGTCAGTCAACAAATTTGGTGTCAGTCCTTATTTCCCCCATCAAAACGGTTTTGCACAAAGATATGAATAGTACTTTTGAAGAATACATTTCATGCAAAAATGAATGATGATCAATCAGTGTCAGTAGCAAATTATTTTACATGGAGCAGGTACGGTAACCTAATGTACTACCTATATTGTATATTTCATTTTATGAAAAATGTTACATTAAAAAGTACATTATTAAATGTCAATATAATATGTGTAAGCACATTAGTCATCAATTACTCACCATGCAGAATTGATATAAATGGCAAAGAATTGTTTGATGTTCTGTTTCTCTTAATCTCATTGTTTTCTCTAATCACTCTGCCTCCTGTAGGTGAGAAGTTGGAATTGTTTCTTCGCTCTCTCAACAGCAGTAAACCACTGTATCTGGGTCAGACAGGTCTTGGTACCACAGAGGAGCTGGGTAAACTGGCTCTGGAGCCTGGAGAGAACTTCTGTATGGGTGGTCCAGGGATGATCTTCAGCCGAGAAGTTCTCCGCAGGATGGTTCCACACATCGGGTCCTGTCTTAGAGAGATGTATACTACTCATGAAGATGTGGAGATAGGACGCTGCGTCAGGCGTTTTGGAGGGACCCAATGTGTCTGGTCATACGAGGTAATGCCGGTTAACATCCTCCTGTGGCATTTGAGTTGAATGGGTTGGAGTGCACACTCTTAGAGTCTGTAGTGTTCAGGTTTGTCTTAACCTCTTATTATATTTGCTGTTTTGCTTCAAATTAAAAGAACATTATTACATTATATTTCTTGCACCATTACATTTTAGGCACAAATATGTGCTGGTCAGGATCATATTTGTTGTTACATGCACCATTGTAATGTGACTAGATGTCTTTTCTAAATCAGTTGTCAGATTATTGTCTTCCATCTGTCGTTTTAGCCGACACTGCATGTACACATAGTGCTGTGCTGATGGAATAGTTGTGCCTTTCTGTAATTATGGTGGTTTGCCATGGGACAAAGACTTTTTTAACATGCTATGTGTAATTTCTTTTGACTGTACGAAAGCATAAAAAACATAACATGTTTGTAGATATTTAGGAAACATGCTAAATTCACATATTTGTTTATCAGAAAAACAATGCTACAGCTGCCATTCTACTTTGAAATATGCCTTTCGTTTTATTTTGTGCTGTGATTTATGGGATCATATTCCTGCCAAATGTAATTGCAGTCACGGATAAAAAAATAACAAGCGTGAAACCAAAATTTAAAAACGCAAGTAAAACTATATTGCACAAAATAAAAAAATGAAAGCAAAGTTTTCAGAATAGCAAACAATGGTCACAGATCAAAATATAATGTGTAAATAAAAAATTTAATAACGCATTAAAAAAAAAAAAGCACGAATTAAAACTTTAAACACATTTAAAATCATATTGCACAACACTGAAATATTAATGCAAAATTATCCGAGTTGCACACAAAATCATGTTTTCCTTGGTTATATTTCTCTGTTTTTTGTGCTCTCAGACATTTTCTGCACATATTTTTATTTTTTGTATGCCTATGCTGTTTTTCCCTTTGCTCTTTATTGCACGTTCTGTGCTTCTTCTTCCAAATGTTGCAGTTAGGGTTTCATGTAAATCAGGGAGGGCTAAAACATCATCATTGGTCCACTAGTTCTAGATTGACAGCTCCTCCTCAGCCAATCAGATGAAGAGGGGCGGTGACGTCACTCCAACGCGCCTCACTACTGCCGATGCTCAGT
>NW_015654509.1:24188-28120 GCF_001515625.1 Sinocyclocheilus rhinocerous
ACAGGACACCGTTATATGTGTCTGTCTGTCACTGCTGTACACCTGCCTGGCGATCCCTTAACATTAAATGAGTAAATCGGTAAATTCATTTTGAATTAATGTAATGTTTTTGCATTGAAAACAATAGTGCTACAGAGTAGACAGTTACAGAGGCCAGGTGGATTTGATAAAAAACTGAACCTCCTGCTGGGCTCTCATACCTCTCATTTCCATGAGTGAATCGTTAGACACGGTGTAACATTTGGTTGATAAACTATTAGCCTATTTATTTTGTAAAGAAGGCTTTGTACTTCTCTCGTATCTGAATATCTACTTAAACAACATCCTTCACATATGCAATAAATTTGTTTGGAAAACACCACGGCATGGTGATGCTCGCGCTGACCAGCAAAACCTACATATTGTACAAAAGACAAGCTAAATTGAGTCACCAATACCTTTTGTATGTTTAGTTGTCTCATTTACTTTGATGATGAAGAGGCTGCGATGTAAAGTTTGCAGTGCTAGAACTGATTATGTTGTGTGTGCACGGGAGGCGCAGGCGCGAACACTTGGGTTACTCACATCAGCGGAAAGATGTGATATCCGTCAAGATAGGAGCAAGACATAATTCAAAACGATCTATTTTTTATCTGTGTACCTTCAAAATAACAGTGAAACGTTGTACTTTTGTAAAATAAAGGAAACATACAAAATGCACTTGCCGTTTCTGTGAACCTCTTCCTGAAATGAAGAAAAACTCCGCGATACTGTCTAACGTTATACTTGTCACACAGAATGAGAAATATACTTATAGAAACCTTGAAGTGCCCGCTTTTACCTGTTTACGTTTTGCTTATTTTACATTAAATGTATTATATAAGTCACTTTGGAATATAAATCATAGCACGTTCAGAAGATAAAAAATGCAACATGTAGTCCGGAAAATACCGAATAGCAAAATTTTTTGCGGGACCCCCTGGCTTTGGGTCACGACATGGACCCCAGTTTGAAAACCCAAGCTCTTACTCATACACAGTAAAATCCCGAGTGTTAAATTAACACTGCTCGGAGCATATATGGTCCCACTCTAAAAGAGTGTTAAAGTAACACTGAAGCAGTGTTAAAGTTAATGAGATAATTATGTGATTAATTAAGTGCTGATTGATCATTAGTAATGAACAGCTGCTTATAACAAGCAGAATCACTGAAGAAAAGAGAAACACAAGAACTACAACTGACTTCAGCTACAGCCTTAGATGAAATCAACTGAAATAAAAGACATTAAATCTCTCAAGATCTCAGCAGAAGATGATTGAACAACTCCACAAACAGTATCACCAGCTTCATGCATTACTAACCAGTTTGAATTTTTGTTTGTCATGCGTCTAAAAATTTCTTATTAAGAATTAACAGAGATTTAGACGTTAATGTTTATTGAAAATAATACAATCTGAAGTCACCGTTGTGGAGATAAGCATTTGCTTTAGTTGGGCTCTTGACCCTTTTAACATTAGTCTGTCTCTGGTTGCTGTAACTGTGTTTATGAAAACACAATGACGTAATGACATAGTTGTCATGTAGTAGCCAGGTTCACTGATATCATCAGTGGTCCAATGTGACCGGAGGCGAATAAATACAGGTGAATATAACCACGACAGGTCGCTCGGATGGCTCATTTAATGTTAACGGATCGCCAGGTAGGCGTTTCCCAGCCGACAGTTGTCCATTTTCACCTGTACAAGTGAACAGAACACTGAGCATCGGCAGTAATGAGGCGCGTTGGAGTGACGTCACCGCCCCTCTTCATCTGATTGGCTGAGGAGGAGCTGTCAATCTAGAACTAGAGGACCAATGATGATGTTTTAGCCCTCCCTGATTTACATTAAACTCTAACCGCAACATTTGGAAGAAGAAGCGCAGAACGTGGAATAAAGAGCAAAGGGAAAAACAGCACAAGCATACAAAAACTAAAAATATGTGCAGAAAATGTCTGAGAGCACAAAAAACAGAAATATAACCAAGGAAAACATGATTTTGTGTGCAATTTGGATAATTTTGCATTAATATTTCAGTTTTGTGCAATATGATTTTAAATGTGTTTAAAGTTTTGATTCTTACTTATTATTTTTTTTAATGCGTTATTACATTTTTGATTATTTTTGATTGGTTATTTTTTTTATCCACGACTGCAATACATTTGGCCTGAAAATTATCCTATAGTGATTTGGCCCACTGCCAATTGACCCAATACTAGTTTGACACACCGGGTTGCCAGTTGGTGGAAAACACAGCGTATTGCAGCTATGGAAGCCAGCAAATCAGCAGGTGTGTCTGAGCAAGTGATGTCACTCTGACTGCACAACCATGGCTTTGAAGTAGAGGTCTACACGGAGGACCCGAGACCCGAGGACCCGGGACCCGACCCGGGATCCGTACGGGTTCGGGGCTATATTTTAAATGGTCAGCCGGGTCCGGGTCGGTTCCCCATCTATTACTTCGGGTCCCGGGTCTGTTTAACATTGTGTGTAATACCCGAGTCGATCAGACTCGGAGAACACCCGGCCGTTATCAGAGTCAGTCAGACCTGTGCGTGTGTTGTTTTGTAACTTTCAACTTGTAAAATTAGGATGAGAAAAGTGTGAGTCGGTAATTTGAAATAAGGTGCCATCTTTCAAATAATTGACGGTCCGCGTCGGTTCCGGGTAGTACATTTTTGACATTTCTCGGTTCTGCATGGGCCCGGGTCCAACTTTCAAAATAATAGACGGGTCTGAGTCGGTTCAGTGTAGCACATTTACGGGTCTCTTCGGGTTCGGGTACGAATTTTTGGACCCGTGTAGACCTCTACTTTGAAGCTATCACATGACTAGCTAAGAGCAAAGCATTGTGACAGATTTGTAATCTGCATTCGCTTTTTTTTGTTGTTGTTGTTGTTGTTAAATCATCCTCAAATTTGAAACATAATTTCTTTACACCTATTTACACTTGTGGCATTGTATTTATAGGTGTCATAGGTACGTTTATTATTATTGTTTTTAATGATAAAAAGATGTTATTCAAAAATCCATTCCACAATACTTCTGTTTCTGTAACTTTCATATTTTTTTATTTGTAAAAATTCTGAAAACTTTGTAAATAAAGCTCCAAGTGTCTTTTTAAAAGATGCCACAATTGTGCACATATTCCAAACGATAAGTAAATGACTGCCATTTGAGCTGAGGTATGAAATTTCATGATTTGAGCTCAAAACGGGTGCAATTTTACTGTAGGTGGATAATTCTAACTAGCAGATAGCTTGGCAAGCCCCTTACTGCCCTAGTAAAAAAGTAATATTTAAAATAAATATTTCATACTAAGTATAGTTCAAATCTATTAACATATTTACTGACAGAAGACTTTTATTATGTACACAAAAGGCCTATTTCTCAAATATTGTTCACAAATCTGTCTAAATCTGTGTTAGTGAGCACTTCTCCTTTGCCGAGACAATCCCATCCACCTCACAGATTAGACAGCATGATTATTGCACAGGTGTGCCTTAGGTTGGCCACAATAAAAGGCCACTCTAAAATGTGCAGTTTTACTGTATTGGGGGGTCCGGGGGGGTCCGAAAACCAGTCAGTATCTGGTGTGACCACCATTTGCCTCATGCAGTGCAACACATCTCCTTCGCATAGAGTTGATCAGGTTGTTGATTGTGGCCTGTGGAATGTTGGCCCAACAAAAGTGTTGCGTTTATAATTTTGTTCAGTGTATATGGCTTAACATTGTGATGTCTATCAGCCATTGGCGATGGACGATGGCATCGTCTATTGGCCCAACCCTATATATATATATATACAGTGGGTACGGAAAGTATTCAGACCCCCTTAAATTTTTCACTCTTTGTTATATTGCAGCCATTTGCTAAAATCATTTAAGTTAATTTTTTTTCCTCATTAATGTACACA
>NW_015654509.1:28189-28321 GCF_001515625.1 Sinocyclocheilus rhinocerous
CCCTTTTGATCTAATACAGCCATGAGTCTTTTTGGGAAAGATGCAACAAGTGCAACAAGTCTGGATTTGGGGATCCTCTGCCATTCCTCCTTGCAGATCCTCTCCAGTTCTGTCAGGTTGGTCAGGTTGGAT
>NW_015654509.1:35962-42592 GCF_001515625.1 Sinocyclocheilus rhinocerous
CAACATTGTGATGTCTATCAGCCATTGGCGATGGACGATGACATTGTCTATCGACCCAACCTTATTTACTTGGCATATTACTTGTGCACAATGCACTTTTCTTAATATAAAACTAAAATGTGTTTTAATAATGTTACATTTTTATGAGGATTGTATGATCTCTGAATAATATCAGACTTTAAATGCAAAATATTTATAATGCGCATTGCCAGCTGCTCATCAGGAAATTGGCTCTGTGCTGGTTGCTAGTATATAAAGCAAATCACTGCAAATTGTAAATTATGTTATTTCACAGTTTTATATTTTTGTTTATATCATCACAAAATGTAAACTATATTATTGCAGTTGGACCCATGCAGGCTCTGAGCCTGAATTGTCCTGTGGACCAAGACAGCACAGGGTTTGCACTTTATACAGATACAGAGAGATCATACAGATCCTAATCACTTTTCCATTGCGCTGCAACCAGTAAGATTCACGCTTTTGGCCACATGCCTGGAGCCGCTGCTGTCTCTTGCTGTAGGCTGGTACTGATATAAGGCTTGATGATCACAGCAGCATTGGTGCGTCAGGGGTCGCTAGAGCCTGACGGGTTCCTCTGAGTGATTGTTTATCATGCAGCTCAGGACAGGAACTGACACAGCATTATTATGTCACTGATTCATTGAGTTGCAGTTAAACGTATTCAGCACCTCTGAGACACAAACACTGACACACAGCACAAACTCACATCATTACTTAAGTACTCTACTGTTACCAGATGGCAATGCATTGGTATATAATGATTAAAATATTCATGTGACATATTTATGTGTGTGTGTGCACTTTGGATGGGTTAAATGCAGAGCACTAATTCCAAGTATGGGTCACCATACTTGGCCACATGTCACATCACGTCACTCACTTTATGCATGAATGTTTTTCATGAAGTGCAGATAGATTTAGTTTAAATAAAAATACAAATTAAAGTAATTCTGATGCCACTGTATGATTGATCATAGGCTCTGGCTAAGAGAGTGAGATGTGTTTGTGCCCCATAATGCTTCAATGCAGAATTCCTCCCTGAAGACCTTCACTCATATATATATATATATATATATATATTGGGGATGTAACAATTTTATCAATATTGTGATATCGCGATAGCAAAACTGTCTCGATATTATCATGGTCGCATGATGATATGAAGCATCTCGGTTATGTATGTAACCCTCGTTCCGTGAAGGAGGGAACGGAGATGTCACGTCGATGACCGACAAAATTGGGGATCCCTACCAAAGCGCCACAGATGTTGCCCCTTCCAGCTTCCTGTGCGAGCCCCCTTCACCCCTTTTAGGTGTAGGCCGGGGCTCACAACAAGAAGACCATACACTGTTGTCGTAGCACTACCCACTCAGTGAGATTGGATAACACTGGGAAAACGTACCCGTTCCACTTGGAACAGGAACGTTGCGGAAGCCCCATCCTTCCTGAAGGAGGTTTCGGAACACATACGCATATAGATAACTGTTTAGGTGCATATGGAAGATTTAGAGGTGGTTATAACCCTCTTGAGGAATGGCAGAAAAGTCTGCCGGGGAAACACTGGCTTTAAGCTATACCGTGGAGAATACACATATGGCACCCAGCCCTCTACCGGCTCTCATGGATTCATCGAGTGAGGACCTGGGGCCAGATGCTCTGCCACATCTGGCTGCTGAGGGTGATGGAGGAGCTCGACAGGGTCTACAATATGGACACTCTGGAGCAGTTTAGGAAGCCGACACTAAGCCAGGGCCTCTTGGTGCCTCTATCCGTTTGAGGTGAGAACACAGGAGCTATAGAATCTAACAAATGTTTTGGGGGTCGCCCAGCCCCAGCTCTATAAATATCTGTCAGCGAAGCGTCATGTGCCAGTGCCCAGTAGGATGCAACACTCCTAGTAGAGTAAGCTAGCAACCAGCGGGCAGGGCACACCCTGCGCCTGATAATCAAGGGTGATGGCATCCACTATCCAGTGGGCCATCCGCTGCTTGGCTACGGCATATTGGTATATAATGATTAAAATATTCATGTGACATATTTATGTGTGTGTGTGCACTTTGGATGGGTTAAATGCAGAGCACTAATTCCAAGTATGGGTCACCATACTTGGCCACATGTCACATCACGTCACTCACTTTATGCATGAATGTTTTTCATGAAGTGCAGATAGATTTAGTTTAAAAATAAATACAAATTAAAGTAATTCTGATGCCACTGTATGATTGATCATAGGCTCTGGCTAAGAGAGTGAGATGTGTTTGTGCCCCATAATGCTTCAATGCAGAATTCCTCCCTGAAGACCTTCACTCCAGAGGCCTGATGTTGTGTGGGTTGAACTGTACCCACAAAATGTTTACACTGAGCAAAACAAATACGAATATTTAGAGTAAAAACTGATACATGGGATTGAGTTTCTCACATTTTTGAGAAATCTGTTTATATTTTGGGCAGTGACATCAAGAGAAGTGAAAGGTGTGTTGAACAGAATTTACACGGAGACACCAGTATAGATAAATTACTTAAAACATGTTACTGGTCTTACTGTGCAAGGTTCATCAGTGTGTATTGTAAGCCATGGAATAAAATAATTTAAAAAAAAGGTAAATTTGAGTTTATATTTCAAAATTCTGACTTTATTATCGCAATTCCAAGATTATATCTCACAATTCTGATAAGGAAAAACAACTGGTCGTTCTCTCTTTTCCCCATTGGCTCAGAATCATGAGTTTATATCCCACACTTCTGGGTTTTTCCCCACAGAATTGACAAACGTGCTGTTTAGTTAAATTGAGTTATAAAGTCCGAACTAGGAGATATAAACTTGCATTTGTGTGAAATAAATCAACATTGTGAGATAAAATAGGAAAATGTTATGTAAAATGTTATAGGTTTAAATAGTATTTCATGCTGTAACTGTGTAAGGCTAATGCAATATGTCCCCTATGAATTGCATATGTGAATATTATGTAGACCTATTGTTTAAATCTAATTTATGCTTTAAAAGGAGAGTAATCATAGCATGCCTGTTTAAGCATCAAATGTCTGGTCCACGTACCAAGGCGCGGATGGGACAGAGCAAAGCTAGGGCTGGGTCTGCCTCCTCTGGGGGCAGAGCTTGCAGGTTCACTACCTGATCCCTGAAGGGGGTAGTAGGAACCCTGGGCACATAGCCGGGCCGGAGCCTCAGGGTTACCTGTGAGTCGGCCGGCCCAAACTCTAGACACGATTCGTCAACCGAAAATGCGTGCAGGTCCCCTACCCTCTTGATGGAGGATTGGCTCAGAATCATGAGTTTATATCCCACACTTCTGGGTTTTTCCCCACAGAATTGACAAACGTGCTGTTTAGTTAAATTGAGTTATAAAGTCCGAACTAGGAGATATAAACTTGCATTTGTGTGAAATAAATCAACATTGTGAGATAAAATAGGAAAATGTTATGTAAAATGTTATAGGTTTAAATAGTATTTCATGCTGTAACTGTGTAAGGCTAATGCAATATGTCCCCTATGAATTGCATATGTGAATATTATGTAGACCCCCCTACCCTCTTGATGGAGGCCAATGCAGCCAGGAGCAGAGTTTTCATTGACAAAAACTTTAGCTCATCTGACTGCAAAGGCTCAAACAGGCCGTGCTGGAGTGCTCTAAGCACCAGACTCAGGTCCCAAGAGGGTATAGAGGGAAGCAGAGGAGGATTCAACCTTCTCGCCCCCCTAAGGAACCTGATGACCAGGTCATGCTTCCCTACTGACTTCCCTTCCACAGGATTAGCAGCAATCACAGCAACAAAGAGTTTAAGGGTGGAGAGAGACAGCCTTCGCTCCAACTTTTGCTGCAAAAAGGAAAGCACAACTCTGATCGGGCATCTCCGGGGCATTCTCGGTGAGAAGAACACCACTCGACAAATAGGTTCCACTTCAAGACGTAAGCGTGTCTCGTAGATAGGTTTAAATAGTATTTCATGCTGTAACTGTGTAAGGCTAATGCAATATGTCCCCTATGAATTGCATATGTGAATATTATGTAGACCTATTGTTTAAATCTAATTTATGCTTTAAAAGGAGAGTAATCATAGCATGCCTGTTTAAGCATCAAATGGCGTCTTTTATGACAGTAGCCCATTCTATAAAAATTATTTGCATTCTGATTCTGACATCCAAAGGCACAAAAATACTTTTTTCTCCCTCTTATTCCATGGATTTTAGCCATTTCCCTCCACTTGTTACCAGTATTTTTTCTGCCACCACTATGCAGCTACAAGTGGTGTAACTGTGACGTCTACTCCAAATTGGTCTATATCTGCATTTGGTAGTGGATTTTGTGAATCCATAACACACCAGACCTGCAAAACAGATCCCAAAGTGCACATCATTTTCACAAAAGCCTAACTTTTAAATTTGTAATATATACCTCATTAAATGCTAAAACTCTTCAGTTGTGTTGTGTTGACAAATTTATATTTTGTAAAATTTTCCCCCAACCACTCGCAACCCCTTGGTTCTTCATGAATCACATAGGCTAAATGACATATTTTGGCTTCAAAAAGTGTTTACCTACGTATAATAATGTTGTACTCACAATAATCATGGAGCTTAATTATAAAATGTAAAAATATTTAGTTTTTGTCTTTTGGAAGTTGCATTTAAAATCCATTTGGCTAAAAAATCTTACAGGCCATTGCCCCCTCCTTTTTATATTGGAACGAGGCCTCAGGGAATATGCTTTCATTCCAGTCTCTATTTCATATCCCAGTGGAGGTCTGGACAGTACTTTTTTCGAATAATTGTAAATTTCCATATGAACAGCAGTTCTTTGGGGCCAAAGCAGTGTGGTATCTGAGAATGTTTCTCTTAAAATATTTAATCAGTTCAGCCAAAGTGGGTATGAATATTTAAATGTAAGATCAGAAGTTTCAGACTATTAGCCTATTGTTTTTGACAGATATCTACAGACACTATTGGAAGAGAGCTGAACTGGATGATGACATCACTGAATCATCAATGAACTGACTTTAGCTGGAAAATGTTATTGTCCTCTTGCATTATTGACAAAGTATTTTCCTGTTGAGATGACCAGGTCATGCTTCCCTACTGACTTCCCTTCCACAGGATTAGCAGCAATCACAGCAACAAAGAGTTTAAGGGTGGAGAGAGACAGCCTTCGCTCCAACTTTTGCTGCAAAAAGGAAAGCACAACTCTGATCGGGCATCTCCGGGGCATTCTCGGTGAGAAGAACACCACTCGACAAATAGGTTCCACTTCAAGACGTAAGCGTGTCTCGTAGACGGTGCTCGCGCCGAAGTGATGGTGTCTGCTACCTCTTGGGGTAGGTCACCTAGAACCTTCGCGTCCCGTCAGGGGACCAGACATGGAGTTTCCAGAGGTCTGTGCCACAGGTTGCCCTGTCTCTGAGTCAGTAGATCTTTCCTCAGGTTTGGTTGGGCCAATAGGGCACAACGAGCAAAACCTGCTCCTTGTCCTCCCTGACTTTGCACAGTGTCTGTGCGAGAAGGCTCACTGGGGGAAATGCATATTTGCGCAGGCCCGCGGCCAGCTGTGTGCCAATACATCCGTGCCGAGTGTTCCCTCGGTCAGGGAGTAGAACAACTGGCAGTGAGAGGTTTCTGGAGAGGCAAACAGATCTACCTGAGCGGCTCTGAAACGTCTCCAAATTAGCTGGACCGTCTGGGAATGGAGTCTCCATTCTCATGGGAGCGCAGCTCGTGACAGCTCGTCGGCCGTACAGTTGAGCAGGCCCAGAATGTGAACAGCACGAAGTGACCTCAGAAACTGTCAACTCCAAAGGAGGAGGTGGTGGGCAAGTTGCGCCATACAACGGAAGAGCAGGCCACCTGCTCCAAGGGCACTCCTGCCCGAAGAAATGCAAGGTCTGACCATGGGGTGAAGGTTTGGCGGCAGGCTGGTGTAACTTGGACCCGGTGAGTACCACGCTGCCACTCCCACCTCGGGACTCGGCCATGAAACCAGTGCTGAAGCGGTCTCATATGTAGTAGCCCCAGCGGTGTAACTGCCGCTGCAACTGCCATATGCCGCAGGAGGCTCTGAAATTGTTTCAGTGGAACCGCTGTTCTGCCCTTGAATGAATTCCAGCAGTTCAGCACTGACCGCGCACGTTCCTCTGTGAGGCGTGCTGTCTGTTTGACCGAATCCAACTCCATACCGAGAAAAGAGATCCTCTCCCAGGAGAGTTTGCCAGTGGAGGTCTGGACAGTACTTTTTTCGAATAATTGTAAATTTCCATATGAACAGCAGTAGTACTTTGGGGCCAAAGCAGTGTGGTATCTGAGAATGTTTCTCTTAAAATATTTAATCAGTTCAGCCAAAGTGGGTATGAATATTTAAATGTAAGATCAGAAGTTTCAGACTATTAGCCTATTGTTTTTGACAGATATCTACAGACACTATTGGAAGAGAGCTGAACTGGATGATGACATCACTGAATCATCAATGAACTGACTTTAGCTGGAAAATGTTATTGTCCTCTTGCATTATTGACAAAGTATTTTCCTGTTGACATTGTAAAGCTGCTTTGACACAATCAGTATTGTATAAAGTGCTATATAAATAAAGGTGACTTGACTTG
>NW_015654509.1:43007-45559 GCF_001515625.1 Sinocyclocheilus rhinocerous
CTGGATGATGACATCACTGAATCATCAATGAACTGACTTTAGCTGGAAAATGTTATTGTCCTCTTGCATTATTGACAAAGTATTTTCCTGTTGACATTGTAAAGCTGCTTTGACACAATCAGTATTGTATAAAGCGCTATATAAATAAAGGTGACTTGACTTGACTACTGTATGTATAGCACATAAGGCTTACTGAAAAAATATGGGGGTTCAGGGTTGTCCCCTTAAGAGAAAATAAAAAAAATGTAATCTGAGAAGACCACACACATATATATATATATATATATATATATATACAGTATATATATATATATATATATATATATAACCAGTGCTGAAGCGGTCTCATATGTAGTAGCCCCAGCGGTGTAACTGCCGCTGCAACTGCCATATGCCGCAGGAGGCTCTGAAATTGTTTCAGTGGAACCGCTGTTCTGCCCTTGAATGAATTCCAGCAGTTCAGCACTGACCGCGCACGTTCCTCTGTGAGGCGTGCTGTCTGTTTGACCGAATCCAACTCCACACCGAGAAAAGCTCTTTTCCCAGTTGACCCGAAGACCCAACTGGCTGAGGTGCCGGAGCACCAGGTCCCTGTGCTCGCACAGCTGATTCTGAGACTGTGCTAGTATAAGCCATTCGTCGAGATAGCTGAGGATGCGAACACCTCTCTGAGGGGAACAAGAGCCCCTTCCGCAACTTTCATGAAGATACGGGGTGACAGTGACAGCCTGAAGGGCAGGAACTTGTACTGATATGCACGTCTTTCAAACACAAACAGCAGAAATGGTCTGTGGCACGGAAGGATCGACACATGAAAGTACATGTCCTTCAGGTTGATCGCTGCAAACCAATCTTGGGGACGGATGCACCCGAAGATGCGTTTCTGCATCAACATCTTAAACTGTAACCGGTGATAGGCACACGATCAAGACACACAGGTCCAATATTGGTCACAACCCACCGCCTTTCTTGGGTACAATGAAGTAGGGGCTGTAAAACCCCGTCTTCATATCAGCTGGAGGGACAAGCTCTATCATGTCCTTCGCCAGTAGTACTGCGAACTTCGCACACAAGACATGAGCATCAGCCCCTGAACTTGGGGGGATGCCAGGCGAACTGAATTGCATAGCCGCAGGTCCGGATGGTCCGCAGGAGCCAGCGAGATGGGCTGGGTAGCATTAGCCAGGTACCCAGATACCGTACAAGCGGAACCACTGACGTACCCGCAGTGGGGCAGTGAGGTAAAACGCAGGGACCTGGCTCGGGCAGCTCAGGGGGCGGACCGTAGAGTCACCTTTATCAAGTCGTCACCTTTATTTATATAGCGCTTTTAACAATACAGATTGTGTCAAAGCAACTTTACAGTATTAAATAGGAAAATAGTGTCAATAATGCAAAATCACAATAGTAAACAATAAATTTTCAGTTAAAGGCAGTTCATCATTGTATTCAGTGATGTCATCATCCAGCTCAGTTCAGTTTAAATAGTATCTGTGCAATCAAGTCGACAATGTCGCTGGAAATTAAGTGTCCCCAACTAAGCAAGCCAGAGGCGACAGCGGCAAGGAACCAAAATTCCATCGGTGGCAGAATGGAGAAAAAACCTTGGGAGAAACCACGCTTAGTCGGGGGGCCAGTTCTCCTCCGGCCAGACGAAACCAGCAGTTCAGTTCCAGGCTGCAGCAAAGTCACATTGTGCAGAGGACTTATCTGGTTCCTGTGGTATTGTCCCGGTGACCGTCTAGGAGACAAGGTCTTCACTGGGGATCTGTCTCTTGGGCTCATCTAGTTGTCCTGGTCTCCGCTGACATTCAAGGCTGTAGAGGTCGTCTCTAGGTGCTGATCCACCATCTGGGCTGGATACGGACTGGATCCGGGTGACTGCAGTGACCATCTGATCTGGATACAGACTGGATCTGGTGGCTACGGTGACCTCAGAATAAGAAAGAAACAGACTAATATTAGTGTAGATGGCATTCTTCTAACGATGTAGAAAGTACATCGGGTGTTATGGGAAGTGTTCTTGGTTCCGGTTGTCTTATTTAATGCAGTCATATAAATGCCTTTAACGGATTTGAATATTAGAAATGTATTAGTGTGTTATGTGTAAGCCAGGTTAAAGAGATGGGTCTTTAATCTAGATTTAAACTGACAGAGTGTGTCTGCCTCCCGAACAATGTTAGGTAGGTTATTCCAGAGTTTGTGCGCTAAATAGGAAAAGGATCTGCCGCCCGCAGTTGATTTTGATATTCTAGGTATTATCAAATGGCCAGAGTTTAAATTCATATTTTAAAAAAAAGTAAATATTAGCATTTTATTTTGAAATTTACTATTAAATAATTGTATTTGTATTTAATACTCCCTTTTTATTTTAAAATATAATAGTATTATCACACTTTATTATTTTGTTTATTTTATTAAAAAAACTAAATAAATAAAGTGCAATAATATTATCACTATTGTTAATTTATTTTTTATAGTTATATTTAATGGGTCACACTTAGGCATAGGCCGGTAAGAGATTTTGACGGTATGATAACCTTAAGCAAAAA
>NW_015654509.1:45924-46941 GCF_001515625.1 Sinocyclocheilus rhinocerous
TGATGATATCAGGGGTAACATGTAAAGTGTGAAAAGTAATGGCCCTAGTACTGAGCCTTGAGGCACTCCATACTGCACTTGTGATCGATATGCAGGGGTGCACATAAGAGGTCTGCAGGTCCACATACACAACCAAAATAAAAAATGCACTCTATAAACAATTTCTGACGGCGCATTTGCGTACCGAAATGGATGACAGCTGTTAATGCGCAATTACCATTTTAGATTGACAAACTGTACTGTATAAGACTTCTATTCAAATTGAAAGCATAAATCTAGACTACCCGCTGCCGTTTTCAAAGCACAATGCAAAACTGTGACATTTCATTCACTATTATCACACTTTATTATTTTGTTTATTTTATTAAAAAAACTAAATAAATAAAGTGCAATAATATTATCACTATTGTTAATTTATTTTTTATAGTTATATTTAATGGGTCACACTTAGGCATAGGCCGGTATGAGATTTTGACGGTATGATAACCTTAAGCAAAAATATCACGGTCAGTTTGTGCAAGTCCAGAACAAAGACGAGTTGCAATAAGACAAAAAAACATCCGGTTGCCGATCACGTAAGTTTGACCATCCTACACACACGTGACTGACCGCTCGCTCGCACCAACAAGAGAAGAAGGGTCGTGTTACCCTCTAAACTGCACTCAACCTGAGGGAATCCTACACTTTCAGTCTTTGAGGAGACATGAAAAACAGCGCATACCGCAGGAACGGTATAACGGAAAATATTAGCGGTTTTGAAACCGTGAAATTTTCAAATCTTGGTATTCCTTGAAACCGGTAATCGGTCCATGCCTAGTCACACCAACCAAATCTCCAGGTTCTCTTATGAGAACCAGGCTGAAAAACTTATATGCACCCCTGTTGATATGATACCTCTTCATTCACTGCTACGAATTGATGGCGGTCAGATAAGTACGATTTGAACCATGCTAATGCACTTCCACTAATGCCAACAAAGTTTTCTAGTCTATGCAAAAGAATGTTGTGGTCAATAGT
>NW_015654509.1:48063-55829 GCF_001515625.1 Sinocyclocheilus rhinocerous
GATATGATACCTCTTCATTTACTGCTACGAATTGATGGCGGTCAGATAAGTACGATTTGAACCATGCTAATGCACTTCCACTAATGCCAACAAAGTTTTCTAGTCTATGCAAAAGAATGTTGTGGTCAATAGTGTCGAACGCAGCGCTAAGATCCAGTAGCACTAATATAGCGATACAACCATGATCAGATGTTAAGAGCAGGTCATTTGTAACTCTAATGAGAGCAGTCTCAGTACTATGATACGGTATAAATCCTGACTGGAAATCCTCACAAATACCATTTTTCTCTAAGAAGGAATATAATTGTGAGGATACTACCTTTTCTAGTATCTTGGACAGAAAAGGGAGATTCGAGATCGGTCTGTTTGTGAGGTGCAAGAGGGGTCTGATTGTGAGGTGCAATGCTTACCTGGCTCCACGGTTGGGCAGAGGGTGCGTGAGTAGGGCCTTTGATGACGCTCTCGAACTGCCCACTGCTGCCTGCTGGCGACAGAGGAGGATGAGTGTGGTCCGGGTTTGGTCCGTCCGTGACTCTCTGTGCCCTCTTGGGACCCAGAGATAGAGAAAGCTGCTCTTGTGACAAAATTTTTGGAAACAAAAGATTCTCCACCCAGCCCTCCTCCGGGGGAGAAGAGGTGCGTTCACCATCTTGGGGGCCTGGACGGGCGGGGCAGCCTGCCTGGCTGGCTGGAGCGGTGGTGGATGCAGGGCGATCTCATGTCGGATCGCCTCAGTCTGCTCCTGTGCAGCCGAGAACTGCTGGGCAAAGTTCTCGACTGAATTGCCGAAGAGGCCGGTCTGGGACACAGGGGGCTTGAGGAACCGAACTTTGTCGCTGTCCCTCATGTCGACCAGACACTGCCAGAGGTGGCGCTCCTGGACCACAAGTGTGGACATCGCACGACCCAGAGAACTCACGGTGACCTTCGTCGCTCGGCGGTCAGTTGCGGTTTGGAGCTCTTTCAGAACTTCCAGATCGTGACCACCCTCGTGCAGGTCCCTCAGTGCTTTAGCCTTATGGACCAGCAGTAACGCCGTAGCGTGTAAGGCGGAAGCCGCTTCGCCACAGGCCGCATAAGCATCGCCGGAGAGACCAGACGAGTACCTACTGGCCTGGGAGGGGAGGCACGTGACTTCCCTTGTCCCGTTTTTTGACTGCTACGCTGATCTAACCACTGACTGATACAACAGCAGCAGTGCTGATCACTTGAGAATAATCACAGATACCTGTCATCACCCAATCACAGCCCCCCTCACGCAGTATACGTTAAGTAAATCAGAAATCGTGAACATAACTGTTCGAGGAAGGCTGCGCAATCCTCTGCTGGCTCGTCGCTCCCGCCTCACAGCAAGTGCCGCTCACGCTAATGCCAATTCCGTCCGTGTTTTCACTTCAGTAAATCAGTCTTGGTGAATACAAACTACGTGATTATTTTTCATGAGTCCAACATCCCGCCGTGCAAGAGACGTGATCAGTAAGGGAAGTCGTCTTTCACTATTGTAATGTTGTTAAATAGAGAAAAACATTTTATAATTAAGTAACTAATAGCATAATTCTTAACCTTGGGCCTTATTCTTGAAACACAAAATGACCAATAAAAAGGTGTCAAGCACCAAAAGCAGCCCATATTAAATCTATAAGCTGTCTTTAATTGAAAAATACGCATTTTCATGCATACTATATATGTGTGTGTGTGTGTGTGTGTATACATGTATTATCATATCATGAGATTTTGATATCGTTACACACACATATATATACAGTATATATATGTATATATATATATTTTTTTTTTCAGAAAAATCTGAAGGCCGTCCGTTAATTTGACAGATTACACTGAGGGTGATCTATTGTAATTTGTAACTGTAATTCCCACCCCTGTCTAGTTGGTGGCGAGTTTGCTCCAGTGTGGCAGCAGAGTGCAGGATCATCAGCCTCCAGAACAAAAATAAAACTATCACAAGTCTTTTGCTATGCCTTTGATTATACACAGGCGAGTAAGTTACCCACTAGTTGATCTGAGGTGTCTACAGCGATCTATCATTAAAGAGTGCCAAAACGGTATTTATTGCTTGAATTTCCTAATAAAATGGACAGAAGTTTAAATCTGAGATTTTGTTTCATATCAAAAGTAACAACGCACAAAGTTTAGCCTATTGCGAATTATTGGATGGGAGGCGCACTATATGTTCGGTTCATTCATCAACTGAAAACAGAATTGCTTGGGATTTACGAATCGATATTGGTTCATAAAAATTAGAATCTATATCGAGAAAAATTTTAGCATATTTTGTTGTTTTTTGTGGCCTCCGCTGTCACTGTGTGCTGTTGAACATGAAAAGTGACGCACAGTCTCATCTGTTCTCATCATAAATAAATAAATGCATAAGCCTATATGCTCGTCGATTAGTTTCATTATTAAAAGTGAAAATGTCAACAAAAATACAAGCAATTAAATGTGTTATTATAATTAAAATATGAAAATTAAAATGACGGGTAATAATAGATTATGATGGAATTTTTACAATCCTGTCCTTCAAAATGACGGACAATGTCAAAGTGTAACGCAACCTCTGATATATATATACTGAGGCCCACCCTGGGCCATACGTGGGAACCACAGCCCTCTCTGGGCTGGACGTGGAAACAGGAGCCCTCCTTGGGCTAGACTCGGGATCTGTGGCCCTCCCTGGGCCATACGTGGGAACAGCAGCCCTCTCTGGGCTGGACGTGGAAACAGGAACAGAAGCCGTCTCTGGGCTGCACTCAGGAACAGAAGCCCTCTCTGGGCTGGAATCGGGAATAGAATTAATAGAGGGCTCCAATGAAGGAGGAAGGAGAATGGGCATGTCTGCATATATGTCTGCCTCCCAGTCTATTAGGTCCCCTTCAAAGTCCAGCAGTCCCAGATACACAATAAGCTCACCCTCAACCATGGCACAGTGGGCGGAGCTCCCCTCCGCGCTCTTGTTGTCCAAGGCTCTTTCCCTCGTGGCGTGCGTTGTAGTCGGCTCTCGCACCCTGTCTGACGTCATCAGCAGCTCCGGCTCCGTGGCGATCTTCAGCACTGTCGCTCCGTGCGGCAATGGCTCGTCGGTCATGGCGGGCTTGGGCTCTTCGTCATCTGTGGGCTCAGGCTTAGGCTCCACACAGCTTCAACATTCAGACAACCTTAAGAGCATGTAAACAAACATTTAATATAATGTTCATCTGTTTTGGTTACTCTCTGTCTAAAGTAATACCTGACATGACTAGTTGTGATAAATAAAAGTGCCACTGACTTGACATTGTTGATGCCAGAAGTATGGCACCTTGAGTTTTTTTGTGGTGGGCTGGGCTCTGGGTCTGGAGTGCAACAGATGGTGAGCGGCGATCCATTTCTCGCCAGTATCCACTCCACAAAGGCAGTGAAATCCTCTCGAGGGCCATCTTCGGACAACGGCGCTCTGCACGCGGTGTTCAAACTAGCATCGTAGAACGCGCAGGGCGTGTCGTCCGGGTAGTTGGTGTGATTAGCGATCTCCAGGAATAGTCTGGTATGACCCTCGAGATATCTATCCCCCTGCTCCAGCAGGAGGAGGATGTATTTCGGGCAGGTGAAGGCATCCATGGGGAAACAACGGGAAAAAAAAACACCGAACGAAACACAGAAACAAAACGGGGGGAAAACACGCCAATAAACTTTTTGTCGGTCTGGTGTTCTGTCACGATTGCTACAGAGAGGAGCAAGGAACGCGGAGAAGAGGGATAATCATAAACAACAGTCTTTAATAATCTAAACGCAGGGAAACACAGGGCAGGCTGGAGACACACATAGCACATCAAGACGTTTAACACCGGACAAGGGAACATAGGACAGACAACACTTTAAATACAGGACTAAACTAGGTAATTAACGAGACACATCTAAACCAAATGAGACAACCACACATGGGAGAAACTGGGTCATGGGGAGCACATGAGGAGAAAAACACACACAGACAGTCCATGGGCGTGACAAATATGACCACAATAAGTACATTGTACTTTTTTTTTGATGCAAGTACATTGTAGTTAAGGCCACCTAATATAAAGTGTGACCAAATAAGCTCCTTTTTAATCAGTAATGGGGTGCATTGTGTCTTTAGCAAGGAAGAGAAGCAACATGCAGGGAACGTAAAGGGCTTAGAAAAGTGTGTTATTATAATAAATGACTCAAAGCGCTTGTGGTGTGTACAGGTCTTTTTGACCTTACTTAAACTGTAGAAATGGTAAAAAGTTTTTTCTTTTTGGTGCAACTGATGTCTTGCGGTCTGGAAGGATCCAATTTGTGGTTTGCTAATTAATGACCCCTGCTAATTGATGTATAAGTAGTATAATACATCATAGAACAAGCAGAAGTCTGCAATGTTCTACCTCTACAAGGGGTAATATATATATACTCATAGGGGTAAAACTGTATTCATACTGTAAACAGCTTCGGGGTGCAATGTGAATATGACTCTTCTGGTAAATGTATCATCCTAGAATGTTTGGCTTCCTGCCTCTAGGGAAATGGCTCTGTCAAATTTAATTACTTTCTCTTTTCTCATTCACTCTGTGTAACGAGACCCAGCCTCCATCACCAGGAATATTAGATGGAGATGTGCTCCATCACATAGTTTGATATCAAAATATTCAAGAAAGTCAATTCTTCTACCAACCAGGCCTTGATGGTGGAAAAATAAGGATTGTGTAAATTAGTGGAACTCAGAAGTGCCTGTGAGCTAAAAAAAAAAATCAAACATCATTGAAACATGAACATCTGTGAACAGCTCATTATGTGTTTTATCTTTGACCGCACATACTCTCTTTGAAGCTCTGAGGAAGTGCTTCCTGCTCACCTGTGAATAATTCTCAGTGGATCTACTTATGCAGTTGAGTAACACAGACGGGCAGCACTCAGTATCTCCAGTGATATTCATTCCAGTGTCCTGAACTGTTCCCAGGAGAACTCATGCTGGAAAAATACCAGAGCTTCTGTCACGGAAATATCACAACTTTCCTTATTTTATGTCTTGCTGCCCAGAGCAAACTGTGTGATGTGAAAGCTAATGAAGTTACATCTGCAGGCAAGGTCGAACAACTGGGGTTAAGATGTAGAACTCACCTGGGACGCTGTGTCTTCATCTGGAATTGACAGGAGCTTTGCCATAAACATTGACCATGATTTCTGCCGTGCACAGGTGTAGCTTGACGTCTTAGTTTGGGGTCAGTGTGACAAGGTAGGAAACCACCCCATTTTTAACCATTTTTTGGTGCATATACACATACACAGAGATTGAGTGAGAGACCACTGAGTGATCTCATGATGCAGTAAATAAAACTGCATCACCTTACCCATTGTAGAGTTAAAGTTTTTTTTTCTTTTGACTGCACTTTTCTTCTCTAAGTAGGGTTCAGAAAGTAACAATCCATTTTATTTTTAACTTTTATTCATAAATTGCGTATTAACCTGTCAGACCTAGCATTATAATTAATACAGCCAATGTGATTTTAATCTGAGGTAATTTGTTCACACTTGAGTGTCTAGTACCTGTTTATCAATTACAAACATGTGTTTGCTTTAAATCAAACACTGTTATGTTGTGATTAATTTCAGAGCTGGTTGGTTTTGCTCTAGAACTCTTTACTGAAGAATTATTACTGCTGTATATTACCAGCCATATGAGCAGGATTTTCTGTTTTAAGAGAACTTAAAGTGTTGATGATTGAAATATGTTCTTTACTGGGCCTGGTTCCTCATATTTCAGTGGTTTAATAGCAGAAATATGTCTCCACTTGAGGTTCTGGAGTTCCAACAATAAAATAAAATTAACCATTTTTAGCTTGCTTAGGCAAAACACATACAGAAATGTGTCCCTATTTCGCGAATGGTGTTGTCATATATGTTGTCTTATAAGGCAATATATTATTATAACATATATACTCAGAATATTTGAAGTTGTAAGTTTATGCCATATTTACATTTACATTTAATCATTTAGTAGACGCTTTTATTCAAAGCGACTTACAAATGAGGACAATGGAAACAATCAAAATCAACAAAAGAGCAATGATATGCAAGTGCTATAACAAGTCTCAGTTAGCTTAGTTTTTTTAATTATAGAATAGAAAAAGAATAGAGCAAGCTAGTGTTTGAGGCCTTTTTTGTTTTTTGTTTAATTGTATAATAAATAAAAAGAAAACAGATAGAATACAAAAAGCTAGTGTTATTTTTCTTTTTGTTTTTGAAAATAAGCAGTTAGTAAATGAATAGATTGCAAGTCTAAAAGGGACAAGTTTTTTTTAAAGAATAGAATTCGAATAGAGTGCTAGAGTTAGCGGGTCAAATAAAGGGTCACCATATGTGAAGTACCCCATAATAAAGTAGTACCCATATTGTATATATATATTAAAAATATTTATCTGAGGAATTTTTATATAATACTGTAATTTAAGACCCTTTATATGAACGATATATGTGTAATTTATATATGCAAATTGATTTAAATAACAGTCAAAATGCTTATATATGATTTTTTTTTTTTATTAGAATGAGACAAGTTCACTAACTGATGATTGTCAACATCAAAATATTACAACAAACACCTGATCATATTTTTCCTGGGTTTTTGTGTTATAACAAATATGTTTCAGGAACACATGGTTACAACAACCAAAGAAGATAAAGGAAAAAATAAACAAACAAACACAAAAGTCAAGGGTCAAGAGCCCAACTAAAGCAAACACTGATCTCTAACATGGTTACTTCAAATGAAACAATCAACATCTAAACCTTAGTTAATTCTCAATAAGATCTTCTATAGACGTCTGACAGAAATAAAGTCAGTCTGTTTATTAATAAGTGAAGCTGGAGCTGGTGATGCTGTTTGTGGGGTTGTTTAATCAGATCTTGAGAGATTTAATGTATTTTATTTCAGTTGATTTAATCTTTGGCTGTGGCTGAAGTCAGTTGTAGTTCTTGTGTTTTTCTTTTCTTCAGTGATTCTGTTTGTTAACAGCACACTGTAAAAAAATTACTGTAAAATTTACAGTAACTTACTGGCAATTTTGGTTGACAGTAAGACTGTAAATTTACAAAAGTACTGTAAATCAATAATTACAATTGTACTGTAAAAATACAGCACTCTTGTATGCTGTAAATTTGTTTTTTTTACAGCTATCAAAAGAGGGCTTACAATGACTTACAAAGATACATAACAGCTACATAACATTTTTTGAGACCCCCCAAAATTTCACAAACCCCGTTTTCAGGGGAGCCCATATCTTATTAAGGAGAGCCAAGCTCCCCTTAAGTTCACACCCTGGCTATAGCACACATGTATCAACTCCACAGTTACTCTCTTTAAATAAAGCATAAGAACATCAGCGTTTGAGTTACTGCATTTAAAATCACAGCATCATTGACTGAAGCACAGGTTCTACTCTCCAGCACAATGGTGACCCACAAAACTACATTAAACTAACAGATCTCTCTTGTGCAAAAACACATTAATACAGTTCAGTTACAGTATCTCACAGAAGTGAGTACACCCCTCATTTTTGTAAATATTTTATTATATCTTTTCATGTGACAACACTGAAGAAATGACACTTTGCTACAATGTAAAGTAGTGAGTGTACAGCTTGTATAACAGTGTAAATTTGCTGTCCCCTCAAAATAACTCAACACACAGCCATTAATGTCTAAACCGCTGGCCACAAAAGTGAGTACACCCCTAAGTGAAAATGTCCAAATTAGGC
>NW_015654509.1:56970-59259 GCF_001515625.1 Sinocyclocheilus rhinocerous
CAGGGCAGTATTCCAACATGATAATGACCCCAAACACACCTCCAAGACGACCACTGCCTTGCTAAAGAAGCTGAGGGTAAAGGTGGTGGATTGGCCAAGCATGGGCATCCTCAAACGGAAGGTGGAGGAGCGCAAGGTCTCTAACATCCACCAGCTCCGTGATGTTGTCATGGAGGAGTGGAAGAGGACTCCATGCCCAAGAGGGTTAAGGCAGTGCTGGAAAATAATGGTGGCCACACAGAATATTGACACTTTGGGCCCAATTTGGACGTTTTCACTTAGGGGTGTACTCACTTTTGTGGCCAGCGGTTTAGACATTAATGGCTGTGTTGAGTTATTTTGAGGGGACAGCAAATTTACATTGTTATACAAGCTGTACACTCACTACTTTACATTGTAGCAAAGTGTCATTTCTTCAGTGTTGTCACATGAAAAGATATAATAAAATATTTACAAAAATATGAGGGGTGTACTCACTTCTGTGAGATACTGTAAATATTTACTCTCCTTATATATAATTCTGTGATTAAGTGATGATTGTGCTTTAGAGATGAACAGTTGCTGTTAACAAGCAGAATCACTGAATGAAAGAGAAACACCAGAACTACAACTGACTTCAGCCACAGCCTTAGATGAAATCAACTGAAATACAAGACGTCATTAAATCTCCCAAGATCTGATTAAACAACTCCACAAACAGCATTACCAGCTTCACACATTACTAACCACACACTGTACAACTTTTCATTGTAAATTTACTGTAAAATACTGGCAGCTGGGTTGCCAGCCACTTACTGTATTTTTACAGGACTACTACTGTAAACAACATTTACAGTTCTGGACTGTAATTACCAAATACAGTATTATACTGTTATATAATAATTTTTTTTTTTTACAGTATTAGACTGTGTTATTTACAGGGAATACTGTAATTCCTGCTTTTCATTCAGTACTCTTAGATTTACAACATTTAAAATATTATACTTTTTCATAACAGTAGTCACAACAGAAAAGAGAAAACAACATTCTCTGAGTTTCAAAACATTTATTTATTTATTTTTGAAGAAAAGAACAGAAAATTGCCTTATATGAACATATTGGCTGAAATGCCAGCTGTATTTAAAAAAAAAAAGTTTTTAAATATAAAACATGTAAAATGCAATTAACAATTAACAAGTAAATCACAATCTTATTTGTGACCCTGGAGCACAAAACCAGTCTTAAGTTGCACGGGGATATTTGTAGCAATAGCCAAAAATACATTGTATGGGTCAAAATTATAGATTTTTCTTTTATGCAAATAATCATTAGAATATTAGATCATGTTCCATGAAGATATTTTGTAAATTTCCTACCGTCAATATATCAAAACTTCATTTTTGATCAGTAATATGCATTGCTAAGGACTTCATTTGGACAACTTTAAAGGCGATTTTCTCAATATTTTGATTTTTTTTTTCCACCCTCAGATTCCAGATTTCCAAATATTGTCCTAACAAACCATACATCAATGGAAAGCTTATCAATCCCGTGGCAGAAACAGAGAAACAAATAGAGACATAATTAGCTTAGCTGCTGTTCCAAACAAGCAAAATTTATTTGTTTAATCCAAGCTAAAGAATAATAATGAGCATTTGATCAGATATAACTGCAGCTACATGATAATGTTAAATATGCATTTTATCATTCAGCTCTATAATCAACTGTATAAAATGTTTGTGGAAAAAAATACTTAAGTCTTTTACAAATACTGTCAGGACAAGTTAGTGACATTTCACTCTATCACATATATCAATGGCAAATATGCTAATGTCTAATGACTTATCGTTGACACACTGACACTTTGACACATTGTTTCTAGATTATGTCACTGCCAATACTTGTAGAAACAATGTGAATGAACACCACAACAGCTTAAGTAGCAAATTTTGCAGACTATAGATGTGAACTATATAATAATAGGATCTCATGAATGCACAGTCGAGCACAAAAGACCAACGTCAGGGTCAGGATTTTCATTAAACAATATATTAAAATTACGGTTTGTTTTTCACCAAACAATATGGTATTCCCTCAGAACACTAGGAATATATGACACGTGTCGCATTGGAACATGGCGGTATGACCAAAAATTTATATCACGGTATTTTTCAAAATTATACCGGTTTCACGGTACATGACGGTATTTTTTTTTTCATGCATGACCGGGTGTTAACCATATTTTCTACTGATTGAGAGAGGAAATACTGCAGCATATTGACTTAAGGCCCGTTCACACCAAGGACGATA
>NW_015654509.1:59334-59438 GCF_001515625.1 Sinocyclocheilus rhinocerous
AGAATGCATCCTGCTATAACGAGCGTAACAAGCTAAAGCGGCAGACGCGCATGCGCTTAGAATAAACAGACGATATCGTTCGCTGGTGTGGACAGTGTGGACAC
>NW_015654509.1:63519-70380 GCF_001515625.1 Sinocyclocheilus rhinocerous
TTTCTAACAGTGGAAACAACTTAAAATACGCAGTCATTTTTGCTCATAAAGGTAAGAGTAATAAATCATTCTAAACAGTAAAGGGTCTAGTTTTATTTGTGTGCACTCACAATATCAACAAAACGTTGTGCTTTTATAAAATAAAGGAAACAAACGCTTTCTGCCCTCTCTGGCTTGAACAGGAGTGCTTCACAATGATTAACCTAAACTCAGCAAATTGCCTCACAGACATGATTAAAATTATATAGAAAGCTTTAAATTATTACTTTAAAACGAAATAATTCAAATCGAAAATAGACTCCTAATAAAATAAACTCTTTCATTATGTAATCCGTGCATTTCTCTCTAAAGGCACATCCAATGAGGAGATGGCCAGTCATTGTTTTCATCACCATAATTGATGGATGTCTAAAATATAAAAATAAGGAAAAGCCTAAAACAGGCCTGATTATAATTTGCATTTTACTTTATAATTCCGTATTAAAATTCCGTACAATTAAAAAATAACACACAAATTATAATGGCATATATGTAAAACTTTGTCCTATAACTGTAGCCTATAGCTGCTTATATTTTCAGATTTGTATGTTGCTCTGTTCTGAATAGCCTACCTTACAATTTAAAGGATTTTCTATATGAAAAGCATTTTGGGGGCCCTTGGCTTTTGGGGGCCCAAGGCGGTCGCCTACCTTTGCCTAATTGGCAAGTCTGCCCCTGTTAGTTCTACAGCTTCAGTTTCGGAACTTTCATACTTAGTAACACATACAGCTGTTCCCTCACCACAGTGTACCAGTGAAATTCTGTGATACTATTGTATCTTTTGTAAATCTTCATGCTGGTCACTATCACTGCCATTATATGGGCAAGCGTGAGCAGGCTTTTTTTTTTTTCTCTCCTTTAGTGGTCCGAAAAACAAAGAAGTTCATACGGCATTAGAACAACACCAGGGTGTGTTACAGTGGGTACGGAAAGTATTCAGACCCCCTTAAATTTTTCACTCTTTGTTATATTGCAGCCATTTGCTAAAATCATTTAAGTTAATTTTTTTTCCTCATTAATGTACACATAGCACCCCATATTGACAGAAAAACACAGATTTGTTGACATTTTTGCAGATTTATTAAAAAAGAAAAACTGAAATATCACATGGTCCTAAGTATTCAGACCCTTTGCTGTGACACTCATATATTTAACTCAGGTGCTGTCCATTTCTTCTGATCATCCTTGAGATGGTTCTACACCTTCATTTGAGTCCAGCTGTGTTTGATTATACTGATTGGACTTGATTAGGAAAGCCACACACCTGTCTATATAAGACCTTACAGCTCACAGTGCATGTCAGAGCAAATGAGAATCATGAGGTCAAAGGAACTGCCTGAAGAGCTCAGAGACAGAATTGTGGCAAGGCACAGATCTGGCCAAGGTTACAGAAAAATTTCTGCTGCACTTAAGGTTCCTAAGAGCACAGTGGCCTCCATAATCCTTAAATGGAAGACGTTTGGGATGACCAGAACCCTTCCTAGAGCTGGCCGTCTGGCCAAACTGAGCTATCGGGGGAGAAGAGCCTTGGTGAGAGAGGTAAAGAAGAACCCAAAGATCACTGTGGCTGAGCTCCAGAGATGCAGTCGGGAGATGGGAGAAAGTTGTAGAAAGTCAACCATCACTGCAGCCCTCCACCAGTCGGGGCTTTATGGCAGAGTGGCCCGACGGAAGCCTCTCCTCAGTTCAAGACACATGAAAGCCCGCATGGAGTTTGCTAAAAAAACACCTGAAGGACTCCAAGATGGTGAGAAATAAGATTCTCTGGTCTGATGAGACCAAGATAGAACTTTTTGGCCTTAATTCTAAGCGGTGTGTGTGGAGAAAACCAGGCACTGCTCATCACCTGTCCCAACAGTGAAGCATGGTGGTGGCAGCATCATGCTGTGGGGGTGTTTTTCAGCTGCAGGGACAGGACGACTGGTTGCAATCGAGGTAAAGATGAATGCGGCCAAGTACAGGGATATCCTGGACGAAAACCTTCTCCAGAGTGCTCAGGACCTCATACTGGGCCGAAGGTTTACCTTCCAACAAGACAGTGACCCTAAGCACACAGCTAAAATAATGAAGGAGTGGCTTCACAACAACTCTGTGACTGTTCTTGAATGGCCCAGCCAGAGCCCTGACTTAAACCCAGTTGAGCATCTCTGGAGAGACCTAAAAATGGCTGTCCACCAACGTTTACCATCCAACCTGACAGAACTGGAGAGGATCTGCAAGGAGGAATGGCAGAGGATCCCCAAATCCAGGTGTGGAAAAGTTGTTGCATCTTTCCCAAAAAGACTCGTGGCTGTATTAGATCAAAAGGGTGCTTCTACTCTAAATACGGACCATGTGGTATTTCAGTTTTTCTTTTTTAATAAATCTGCAAAAATGTCAACAATTCTGTGTTTTTCTGTCAATATGGGGTGCTGTGTGTACATTAATGAGGAAAAAAAATTAACTTAAATGATTTTAGCAAATGGCTGCAATATAACAAAGAGTGAAAAATTTAAGGGGGTCTGAATACTTTCCGTACCCACTGTATATGGAAGTATATGGGTAGCAAAATTCAATTTGAAATGTAATATGCAAAATGGCAATGGCACATGTAAAATGGCAATGTATTTCTGTATTTAAATTTACATTTTCCCATACATATGTGCAATATTTAGTGCAAAATGAAAATGAAAATGAAAATTATATAAATAACATTTGCCATTTCCTACACTAGTTTTAATATGCAAATTAAAAACATATTATAACGCTTTATAAGTTGCAAAATTATAATGAAAATGTATTACACAAATTGATTAGATATGTTTAACATGTCCAAGTAAAAACTGTAGCAAAATTATCATTTAAATGCTGTTTTTCCTAAATGCATTTAGACTTAGGCGTAGGACACTTGGGATTGCATTTTCATCCTAATACCACGTGATAATTGTAGCAAAATGCAGTGAGAATTTCAGAATGCATTCTGAGCCAAAAGTACAGCAAAAGGGTAGCAAAATGGTGATTTACATGTCTTTTATTTTTCTTAAATGCTTTGACACTTACATATAAGACGTTTCAATAGCATTTTCATTTAATACCCCATTATGAATATAAAGTCAATGTGGATTTAAAAATGCATTCGAAATGCATTTGAAAATGCAACACGCCCCCGACCTGTCAATCGTTAGGCTAATCAAGGTCGGCTCGGCAACAGGACGCACAATAGGTCAACATTCATCATTAACCAAACGCTTTCCTCATTGACTTAAACTATACTCGTTGCGGGGTATTAAATGAAAATACTTTTTCAAAAGAGGTTGTATTATAGCATGTTTTAGGCAAGATGGAACAATACCATTTACTAGGCTACTATTAATAATATTAACAATGTTTGGGCCTACAACATCTAAAACTTGAAGAAGACGAGAAGGAATGACATCTGAAGCACAATTTGTAGTTTTTAAATGCTGAACTATGTTTACTAAATTAGATAGTGAAACTGGCTCAAATTCAGAGAAGAATACAGATCCCAAAGAAGAGTCTAAAGAATAGTCAGAAGTAGGCTGAATGCTAGCTCTGATTATCTTGATCTTATTGGTAAAATTTTTTAAGAAGTTATCACAGGCTTCTTTAGTAGGTTCTGGATAAGTGCGTGTTAATGGATTTAATACAGAGTTTATTGTACTAAATAAAACTTTTGGATTATGAGAATACCTATTAATTAAATCAGAAAAAGTACTGCGCTTTAGCTGCCTTAACTTCACATTGATAATTAATCATTCGGTCTTTAACAATCTCATAAGAAACTTGAAGTTTATCTTTTTTCCATTGCCTCTCGGCTCTCCTCCATTCTTGTCTAACAACACGAGTGTTTTGGTTAAGCCATGGCTGTTGTCTGGTTTTAGGTAATACCATTTTTGCAGGTGCACACCAATTTAAAATGTCAGTGCATATTGTGTTAAACCACGAAATCAATTCTTCAGTACACATATTACCAAAATGTGATATAGTTGACCTAGAGGTCTCAGCAACATTATATGCCTCTACAAACTGACTGGCAGTGAAGGGACTGATGGCCCTCAACCATTTTCCTACAGGCTAACAGCTCTGCAGATTGCCCAATAAAGAAGCATTAAACGAAGCATTAAAAATGACAGGTTTGTGATCCGATAAAGGGGTGTCAGCAATTTCCACATTATGTATAGGAAAACCAAAAGATAAAATCAAGTCCAATGTATGCCCACGGCTATGAGTGAGCTCCAAAACAGACTGCATAAGACTGAATGAGTCCACAAGATCTAAAAATTCTTTAACCAAGGGTTTTTCAGGGCAGCAGATGTGAATATTAAAATCACCCAATATTAAAAGACTGTCAGTACTAGGCATGGGCTGGTATGAGATTTTGACGGTATAACCTTAAGCAAAAATATCACGGTATTGTCGTTACAGCTCTAAAATGTATTTAAAAAAAAAAAAAAGACAAAAAGCGGGTGGTTGCCGATCGCGTAAGTTCCAGGGGCAGCTCCTTAAGTTCGGAGGACTGGATTTACCAGATCAATCTTAAACACCTGTACCTCGAAACTACTATAACAACCAACTGAAAACATTCGACATTTAAAACACTTTTTACAAATCGTAGCTACCCCTCCACCCCTACCCTTTTCCCTGGGAGTACTCAAAAAATTAAACGATTCAGGAGCCGTCTCAAAAAGAGGATAGATTTCATCCACATTTAGCCATGTTTCAGTCACGAATAAAAAGTCCAACCCGCGAGATAGAATAAAGTCATTATTTAAGAAAGTCTTATTAGCAATAGACCTAGCATTCATCAGTGCCATCGTTAAGATGTTGTCGGAGCACTTTTGTAAAGACGAAGACAAGTCTGTCTGTAATTTTAAAGACGGAGCATAGGTGAGGGGTCGGAGATTCTTTAAGTTTACCCCTCTCCGCCTCGAGCCATGCTTCGAACGCTGATGTACTGGCTTCACTCTCTGTGAGATAGGAAAGACACAGTCTGAGCAAGAGTACCTTGGAGAAGTAGAGCCAAGTGATGATAACCGTCTCACAAAGCATCCGGAGCCGCAGCATTCTCCCTCCAAAGAACCACAATCCGTGCACAGCAACCCCAGCTCAGGTACACAAGGTCTCCCGTAATAGCTTTCCAAATTAAAGGCCAAAGATGTTATGCAATTAGCGGGTTCCTTCAGACCAACGCATAGCCTTTTCAGATGAACTCGATGGCTGCCTCGCCGCCCTCGTTTTCTGTAGCGTCTCTTTCTTTTATGAATATCACAGTCTGGCACACAGCATAGTTTTATGGGTATTCCAAATAAAGTTGATGAATCAGAAGAATGTTTGCATCCTTCATCATTCCCGCTGCGCGGACACGTAACATATTCTCCGATGCCCAATAGGAAATCACGGTCATAAACATATGATGGTGCTGTTGATGTAACAAATGAGCACATAAACGAGGTTACCAAACACAAAACATACAACTTGGTGACTGAACAACGGCGACGGCTTGCCATGCACACAGGCGCCATCATGCCAGAAGTGTGAGCAAAGAAAACGATCGTTATAAATATAACAATCAGTATACTAAACATCGCACATCCTGCAATGTGACTATCGCGGATGCGCACATCGCGATATCGATGCTGAAACGATATATCGTGCAGCCCTAGCACATATGTATGGTAAAATGTAAATTAAAATACAGAAATACATTGCCATTTTACATATTGCATTGCCATTTTGCGTATTACATTTCAAATTGAATTTTGCTACCCATATGCTTCCATAGCGTTGGCCTAAATGATGACTTAATGTTCATTTTAGGGTGAACTAAACCTTTACTGTTTACATACCAAGCATTTTAAGTTGTGTTCTCTGGCAAATGTAGAGACCGCTGGACATCAGATGGAGTGGCGAATACTTGAAACAATTTTTAAAAAGACAGCACAACCATCACTAACAGAACCAAGACATAAAACATGTTGCAAATAAATTTGATTTGTTGAGTAATCTCTACTTACATCTGCTTGAAGGATAAGACCATCTAATTTCTGCAAGTGTGTGAGCAGCTGTAGGACCTTGGAAGACATGGACGCAATCAGGAATACTACATTTGAAATAAGCATTAGGAACATGACTATGGATTTTCATTTGCTGGCAAAATTATAAGACATTAAAAAGCACGATCATAGAACTGACATTTTTTAACATGGACTACAAATGTAACGTTAATACGTGTGAAGCACTTACATTAGCACTGGATCTTAATCAGATTGTTCAGAGTGAAAAAAAAAATCAGAAGCAGGTCATGTGAATGTGTGTCTTATTTGCTATTTAAGTTGTTTTTGATTGTTGGATTATAGGGAGGCATGAATCAACATCTTAAGCAGCATCGAGTGACTGTGATCCACACCATATCATTAAAGATTAGCTACTGAATGAGATCACTGAATCAAGCCACTAGATAATGATTACTCCATTATCAATAACTAAACAAAACCACATATTCACACATTTCCTTGGCTTTTCTTGCTATAACAAATGTACTTTACAAACAGTTACAACAGCCAAAAAAATGTAACATTAAAATCAATAGTGATGGGACGATTGATACAGAGACTCCGATGCTCCGACGCAGTTTTCAAAGCACTATTGTATCACACACTGTGCAGATGCTTGTAGCGAAATGACAATACCACGTGATTGATGACGTTTGAAGCTTCGAACGTCATGCAGTATCGGAAGGTCGGGACAGCTGGTTTGAAAAAAATCTGCGCTTCGCATGACTCTTGTGTTTGACTTTACATTGACTTGGTTGTGTGTGTGTGT
>NW_015654509.1:70604-75402 GCF_001515625.1 Sinocyclocheilus rhinocerous
GATGCTCCGACGCAGTTTTCAAAGCACTATTGTATCACACACTGTGACGATGCTTGTATCGAAATGACAATACCACGTGATTGATGACGTTTGAAGCTTCGAACGTCATGCAGTATCGGAAGGTCGGGACAGCTGGTTTGAAAAAAATCTGCGCTTCGCATGACTCTTGTGTTTGACTTTACATTGACTTGGTTTTGTGTGTGTGTGTGTGTGTACACTTATTTGGGATTCAGTAGAATAGTTTAGAATAACCTCAACACCAGACAGAAACTGAATGCACGCTACATTTTATCATGTTCTAGCTGGGGTCTCAGAGACAGCTCACCCAAAATATTTTTGTTACTACTCACGTCAATTATTAATTTAATCACACACTTGTGTATTTTATATTATTGATCAATATGTGAACCCATTGACCGGACTATGCATTACACGAGTTGGCACGAGACTTTAAACGAGACTTTTTCAAACCATCCTCTACTTTGCGATGTTTCATTAGATAGGCTGGAGAAACCAAGTCTGACCACCTGATGTCACTAATGCGCACTGTGTTAAAAAGCTTTGAGAAATGAACCATTTTTCAGAACAACTTTATGAAAGCCTCAAACGGTTCAGAAAGCTTCAGATTCCCATCACTAAAAATCAAGGGTCAAGAGCCCAACTAAAGCAAACCCTGATCACCATAATGGAGGTCAAACGAAACGTTTTCAATAAAACATATAAACCTCTGTTAATTCTCAAATAATTTTTGTAGATATATGACAGAAATAAAGTCAAATTGTAATGTGTGAAGCTGGTAATGCTGTTTGTGGAGTTGGTTAATCAGATCTTGGGAGATTAACCAACTCCAAGTAGGTGAAATCGTGGCCTAATGGTTAGAGAGTCGGACTCGTAACCCAAAGGTTGCGGGTTCGAGTCTCGTACCGGCAGGGATTGTAGGTGGGGGGAGTGAATGTACAGCGCTCTCTCCCACCTTCAATACCACGACTGAGGTGCCCTTGAGCAAGTCACCGAACCCCCAACTGCTCCCTGGGCGCCGCAGCAAAAATGGCTGCCCACTGCTCCGGGTGTGTGTTCACTGCTGTGTGTGTGCACTTTGGATGGAATAAATGCAGAGCACTAATTCTGAGTATGGGTTACCATACTTGGCCACATGTCACATCACTTTCACTTTTTTTAATGACGTCTTGTATTTCAGTTGATTTCATCTAAAGCTGTGGCTGAAGTCAGTTGTAGTTCTGGTGTTTCTCTTTCATTCAGTAATTCTGCTTGTTAACAGCAGCTGTTAATCTCTAAAGCACAATCATCACTTAATTAATCACAGAATTATCTATAAGGAGAGTAAATATTTAACTGAACTGTATTAATGTGTTTTTGCACAAGTGAGATCTGTTAATGTAGTTTTGTGTGTCACCATTGTGCTGGAGAGTAGAGCCTGTGCTTCAGTCAATGATGAGCCTCAAACACCGATGTTCTTCTGCTATATTTAAAGAGGGTACCTGTGGCGTTGATGCAGTGATGATCTCTTTGTTAAGTGCTTCAGCACATGCATTGTGTGCTATAGCTGATGATAAACTGCAACAATTTGAATTAAAGTAATGTTTTTAGTAACTTTACTATTACGCATTAAGTGTTTGCAGTTTTGTGCTAAGAAATATTCCCTCTCAGTGGACTCAAATGAAATATGTTAACCAAATGTTTACACACCATCACAGTAGTGAAAAATCTTCACTAATTTCTTGTGCTCTTGTAATTTCACTCACATTCATAAATGTTTCTACTGTAATTTTACAGTGATAGCTGTAAAAAACAATTTTACAGCATACAAGAGTTTGTACAGTACAATTGTAATTATTGGTTTACAGTACTTTTGTAAATTTACAGTCTTACTGGCAACCAAAATTGCCAGTAAGTTACTGTACATTTTACAGCAATTTTTTACAGTGCACTGTAAAACCCAACAAGTTAGGGTAACTCAAACCGTTTGAGGAAACCGATTACCTTAAACCATTCTCTCGCCTCCCCTGAGCCCATTGAGGTTTAACAGACCCCCTAAAGCGTGCGGTGACTTTGGTGGGGGGTAATTGAGAACGAATAGGGGAAAGTCATGTGAGAGGAGGAATGCCTCCATCGTGATATGGTTGAATATGACTGGTTATGTTCAGCTGTGATTGGTTCATGCGATAAATCACGATTCCGTCTGAATGAACAATGTAATGGTGTTAATGGGAAGAACGTACGTAAACAACTCACACTCTTATATAACCAATTTGTTAAATCAAAATAAGACTTGAAATGGCCTTAGTGAGTTTTTAGTGAGTAATCGGTTTGGTGTAATTTAAAGTAAATCTCCATGTCTGCGACCAATATATAGGCTACCTTGTTACTGCCTTGAAGTGTTATTTTGGAATAAATTTAAAATGCTTAAAATAAAACGTGATGTGATTCATACTTGACTTCAATAAATAGAATATTGATTACATTGTTAATGTAAGAATATTAAAATAGAATTTTTTTTCTGATAGTGTAAGATAGTGTAATTTAACCAAGAAAATGTGACTGGGACATGAATTTACATTTAATAATAAAAAAATTTTAAACACTTTGAGGACTCCTCATTTCAGAACACCACCGCACACTACTGATATAGATTTTTGAATGTTTGTGAAGTAGTCTTTTCTGCTCACAAAGGCTGCATTTATTGGATCAAAAATACAACAACAGTAATACTGTGTTCTATATTTACAATTATAAATAACTTTTCTATCTGAATACATTTTAAAATACAAAAATATATATGAATGAGTTGCGTGTCCAATGATGTATTCCATTTTCTGTCAAGCAATGGTGAAAGGAATGAACAGTCATACGGCATTGGTAGTGCAAATGGGCTGTATTTAATACATTAGAAGACAACCATTTGTCTAAGCAGCCACAATCGTGACAAGTGTTACAACATTTTGTCTGTCGCTTGGTTTTTATTTCAGTGGCATGGTACCGGGGTCCCTGCATTTTTCATTGGACTGACGCACACCATACGATGATGCTCAGCAGGACTAATTAGATGTAGAGGCTATTAAATGATTGAGAAAATAGAGATCATTGTTTTCAGTTATAATGGACTTGTGAATCTGTCATTAAATAGATTTTTTGTTCTCTTTCCTTTACTCTCCCTGTTTCTCATAAGTCTCCTATTAGTTGCTCGTAATAATTGGTCTGTTTCTGTATAGAGGCAGTGTTTGGAGTGGTAGCATGCTGCTCGTTATTCTCAGTGCAAATTTGTTTTCCTTTTTAAATGCAGATCTTTTCAGATTAGCCCAGTGCAGACCAGTATCTGTGTATATTATCATGGGTTTAATGCATTAGTGCTGCAGGCTGATTACTGCTCAGGTCAGTTATGCAGATGTAATATTTAATATTCTTGGAGAAATTCAGTATGAAACACCCACATAACTCTGAAAACACAGCCATTACCAACAAAATACCACAGACCAGACCATCACAGAGCATCAAGGCTGATCATGCTCACTACTGTATGTGCATTTTCTTCTGTTGAACACAAAAGAAGATACTTTGAAGAATGTGGGTAACTAAACAGCTGCTGGTCCTCAGTAACTTCTATATAGAGAAATTTGGCAGAATTACAGGTTTGGAACAACTTGTGGGTGTGTAAACGATGACAACATTTTTGGGTGAACTATCCCTGTAAGTCAGACAGTCCACCGTGAACAACCGAAATGCTTCTCTGCAAACTGCGCGCTCATCATTAGTTATTGGACAAAGCAATAACTTTCCCGTTCAGCTCTACATCAGGAAAGCTTTGTGTTCAAAGGGCAGATGTGAGCTCCAGATGTTTTAAACTGCGCAGGTTTACTGCATGCTGCTTTAACGGCGCACGTTATGGAGACCCCGTCGCTATGGAAACAAAGACGCCAAAATGCAATCACGCACAAATGAGCTTCTCTAATACTTCTTATGAAATTGATTTCATTATAATTGCTATTAGTATTATAAACAGTGCAAAATACTTATTTGTTTATTCAAATATGTGTTGGTATTGTTTTGATACAGGACGCATCATTTTACCTTTAAATACGGGACGATTCCATATTTTAAGGGATGGGTGGCAACCCTACTGTTGAATGACACCTCTATATGTGAGGATGTGAACTGAACTATGGCATACACCATCTCTAGAGATAAAGGTTAGAAGAGAACGAGAAGAGAACGAAACATGACTAAGATGAAGATAAAAGCATTTGTTGATCAAAACATGAAAGCTGACATTTGTCATTCCAGCTCCACTGGCATCACCAGACAAACAGCAAAAATAATGATTTTCAAACAGGCTTTCCTCCATCTACCACTGTTCTGCGTGTCTCTCGTTGAATTATCATCTTGTTATCTTTGTCTTTCTTCCAGTTATTGTCTGCCAGCTAATGTTTAGAGTGCTGCCTCTGAATTTAAAGGGGTCATATGATGCTGCTAAAAAGAACATTATGTTTTGTATTTGATGTAATGAAATGTGTTTATGCAGTTTAAAGTTCAAAAAACACATTATTTTCCACATACTGTACATTATTGTTTCTCCTCTATGCCCCGCCTTTCTGAAACTTGTCGATTTTTACAAAGCTCATCGGTCTGAAAAGCGAGGTGTGCTGTGATTGGCCAGCTATCCAGTGCGTTGTGATTGGCCGAATACCTCAAGCGTCTGACGCAAATGTTACGCCCCTCACCATATTGTGATGCCCTATCTGGCCGGAGCGACGAGACAAAAACATGAAAACCCATTATAAAC